>NC_089839.1:24434659-24734659 GCF_035609145.1 Eleutherodactylus coqui
TGAGTCAGTGAGTGAGTCAGTGAGTGAGTCAGTGAGTGAGTCAGTGAGTCAGTCAGTGAGTCAGTCAGTGAGTGAGTCAGTCAGTGAGTCAGTCAGTGAGTGAGTCAGTCAGTCAGTGAGTGAGTCAGTGAGTGAGTCAGTGAGTGAGTCAGTGAGTGAGTGAGTCAGTCAGTCAGTGAGTGAGTCAGTGAGTGAGTGAGTGAGTCAGTGAGTGAGTCAGTGAGTGAGTCAGTGAGTGAGTCAGTGAGTGAGTCAGTGAGTGAGTCAGTGAGTGAGTCAGTGAGTGAGTCAGTGAGTGAGTCAGTGAGTGAGTCAGTGAGTGAGTCAGTCAGTCAGTCAGTCAGTCAGTCAGTGAGTGAGTCAGTGAGTGAGTCAGTGAGTGAGTCAGTGAGTGAGTCAGTGAGTGAGTCAGTGAGTGAGTCAGTGAGTGAGTCAGTGAGTGAGTCAGTGAGTGAGTCAGTGAGTGAGTCAGTGAGTGAGTGAGTGAGTCAGTGAGTGAGTCAGTGAGTGAGTGAGTCAGTCAGTCAGTGAGTGAGTCAGTGAGTGAGTGAGTCAGTCAGTCAGTGAGTGAGTCAGTGAGTGAGTCAGTGAGTCAGTCAGTGAGTCAGTCAGTGAGTGAGTCAGTGAGTGAGTCAGTGAGTGAGTCAGTGAGTGAGTCAGTGAGTGAGTCAGTGAGTGAGTCAGTGAGTGAGTCAGTGAGTCAGTGAGTGAGTGAGTCAGTGAGTGAGTCAGTGAGTGAGTGAGTCAGTGAGTGAGTCAGTGAGTGAGTCAGTGAGTGAGTGAGTCAGTCAGTCAGTGAGTGAGTGAGTCAGTCAGTGAGTGAGTCAGTGAGTGAGTCAGTGAGTGAGTGAGTCAGTCAGTCAGTCAGTGAGTGAGTCAGTCAGTGAGTGAGTCAGTGAGTGAGTCAGTGAGTGAGTGAGTCAGTCAGTCAGTGAGTGAGTCAGTGAGTGAGTCAGTGAGTGAGTCAGTCAGTCAGTGAGTGAGTCAGTCAGTGAGTGAGTCAGTGAGTGAGTCAGTGAGTGAGTGAGTCAGTCAGTCAGTGAGTGAGTCAGTGAGTGAGTGAGTCAGTCAGTCAGTGAGTCAGTCAGTGAGTGAGTCAGTGAGTGAGTCAGTGAGTGAGTGAGTGAGTCAGTCAGTGAGTGAGTCAGTGAGTGAGTCAGTCAGTGAGTGAGTCAGTGAGTGAGTGAGTCAGTCAGTCAGTCAGTGAGTGAGTCAGTGAGTGAGTCAGTGAGTGAGTCAGTGAGTGAGTCAGTGAGTGAGTGAGTCAGTCAGTCAGTGAGTGAGTCAGTGAGTGAGTCAGTGAGTGAGTCAGTGAGTGAGTCAGTGAGTGAGTGAGTCAGTCAGTCAGTGAGTGAGTCAGTGAGTGAGTCAGTGAGTGAGTGAGTCAGTCAGTCAGTGAGTGAGTCAGTGAGTGAGTCAGGGAGTGAGTCAGTGAGTGAGTGAGTGAGTGAGTCAGTGAGTGAGTCAGTGAGTGAGTGAGTCAGTCAGTCAGTGAGTGAGTCAGTGAGTGAGTCAGTGAGTGAGTCAGTGAGTCAGTCAGTGAGTGAGTCAGTCAGTCAGTGAGTGAGTCAGTCAGTCAGTGAGTGAGTGAGTCAGTGAGTGAGTCAGTGAGTGAGTGAGTCAGTCAGTCAGTGAGTGAGTCAGTGAGTGAGTCAGTGAGTGAGTCAGTGAGTGAGTCAGTGAGTGAGTGCAGTGAGTGAGTCAGTGAGTGAGTCAGTGAGTGAGTGAGTCAGTCAGTCAGTGAGTGAGTCAGTGAGTGAGTCAGTGAGTGAGTGAGTGAGTCAGTCAGTCAGTGAGTGAGTGAGTCAGTGAGTGAGTCAGTGAGTGAGTCAGTGAGTGAGTCAGTGAGTGAGTCAGTGAGTGAGTCAGTGAGTGAGTCAGTGAGTGAGTCAGTGAGTCAGTCAGTCAGTGAGTGAGTCAGTGAGTGAGTCAGTGAGTGAGTGAGTCAGTCAGTGAGTGAGTCAGTGAGTGAGTCAGTGAGTGAGTCAGTGAGTGAGTCAGTGAGTGAGTCAGTCAGTCAGTCAGTGAGTGAGTCAGTGAGTGAGTGAGTCAGTCAGTGAGTGAGTCAGTGAGTCAGTCAGTGAGTGAGTCAGTGAGTGAGTCAGTGAGTGAGTCAGTGAGTGAGTCAGTGAGTGAGTCAGTCAGTGAGTCAGTGAGTGAGTCAGTCAGTGAGTCAGTGAGTGAGTCAGTGAGTGAGTCAGTGAGTGAGTGAGTCAGTCAGTCAGTGAGTGAGTCAGTGAGTGAGTCAGTGAGTGAGTCAGTGAGTCAGTCAGTGAGTGAGTGAGTCAGTCAGTGAGTGAGTCAGTCAGTCAGTGAGTGAGTCAGTGAGTGAGTCAGTGAGTGAGTCAGTGAGTGAGTGAGTCAGTGAGTGAGTCAGTCAGTCAGTCAGTGAGTGAGTCAGTGAGTGAGTCAGTGAGTGAGTGAGTCAGTGAGTGAGTCAGTGAGTCAGTGAGTGAGTGAGTCAGTGAGTGAGTGAGTCAGTCAGTGAGTGAGTGAGTCAGTGAGTGAGTCAGTGAGTGAGTGAGTCAGTGAGTGAGTGAGTGAGTGAGTGAGTCAGTCAGTGAGTGAGTGAGTCAGTCAGTGAGTGAGTCAGTGAGTGAGTCAGTCAGTGAGTGAGTCAGTCAGTCAGTGAGTGAGTCAGTGAGTGAGTCAGTGAGTGAGTCAGTGAGTGAGTGAGTCAGTCAGTCAGTCAGTGAGTCAGTGAGTGAGTCAGTGAGTGAGTGAGTGAGTCAGTCAGTGAGTGAGTCAGTGAGTGAGTCAGTGAGTGAGTCAGTGAGTGAGTCACTGAGTGAGTCAGTGAGTGAGTCACTGAGTGAGTCAGTGAGTGAGTCAGTGAGTGAGTGAGTCAGTGAGTGAGTGAGTGAGTCAGTGAGAGTCAGTGAGTGAGTGAGTGAGTCAGTCAGTCAGTGAGTGAGTCAGTGAGTGAGTCAGTGAGTGAGTCAGTCAGTCAGTGAGTCAGTGAGTCAGTGAGTGAGTCAGTGAGTGAGTCAGTGAGTGAGTCAGTGAGTGAGTCAGTGAGTGAGTCAGTCAGTCAGTCAGTGAGTGAGTCAGTGAGTGAGTCAGTGAGTGAGTCAGTCAGTCAGTGAGTCAGTGAGTGAGTCAGTGAGTGAGTCAGTGAGTGAGTCAGTGAGTGAGTCAGTGAGTGAGTCAGTGAGTGAGTCAGTCAGTGAGTGAGTCAGTCAGTCAGTGAGTGAGTCAGTCAGTGAGTGAGTCAGTGAGTGAGTCAGTCAGTGAGTGTCAGTCAGTGAGTGAGTGAGTCAGTGAGTGAGTCAGTGAGTGAGTGAGTCAGTCAGTCAGTCAGTCAGTCAGTCAGTCAGTCAGTGAGTGAGTCAGTGAGTGAGTCAGTGAGTGAGTCAGTGAGTGAGTCAGTGAGTGAGTCAGTGAGTGAGTGAGTCAGTCAGTCAGTGAGTGAGTCAGTGAGTGAGTCAGTGAGTGAGTCAGTGAGTCAGTCAGTGAGTGAGTGAGTCAGTCAGTGAGTGAGTCAGTGAGTGAGTCAGTGAGTGAGTCAGTGAGTGAGTCAGTGAGTGAGTCAGTGAGTCAGTCAGTCAGTGAGTGAGTCAGTGAGTGAGTGAGTCAGTCAGTGAGTGAGTCAGTGAGTGAGTCAGTGAGTGAGTCAGTGAGTGAGTGAGTCAGTCAGTCAGTGAGTGAGTGAGTCAGTCAGTCAGTGAGTGAGTCAGTGAGTGAGTGAGTCAGTGAGTGAGTGAGTCAGTGAGTGAGTCAGTGAGTGAGTCAGTGAGTGAGTCAGTGAGTGAGTCAGTGAGTGAGTCAGTGAGTGAGTCAGTGAGTGAGTCAGTCAGTGAGTCAGTGAGTGAGTCAGTGAGTGAGTCAGTCAGTGAGTCAGTGAGTGAGTCAGTGAGTGAGTGAGTCAGTCAGTCAGTGAGTGAGTCAGTGAGTGAGTCAGTGAGTGAGTGAGTCAGTGAGTGAGTCAGTCAGTCAGTGAGTGAGTGAGTCAGTGAGTGAGTCAGTGAGTGAGTGAGTCAGTCAGTCAGTCAGTGAGTCAGTGAGTGAGTCAGTGAGTGAGTGAGTGAGTGAGTCAGTCAGTGAGTGAGTCAGTGAGTGAGTCAGTCAGTGAGTGAGTCAGTGAGTGAGTGAGTCAGTCAGTCAGTGAGTGAGTCAGTGAGTGAGTCAGTGAGTGAGTCAGTGAGTGAGTCAGTGAGTGAGTCAGTGAGTGAGTCAGTGAGTGAGTGAGTCAGTCAGTCAGTGAGTGAGTCAGTGAGTGAGTCAGTGAGTGAGTGAGTGAGTCAGTCAGTGAGTGAGTCAGTGAGTGAGTCAGTGAGTGAGTCAGTGAGTGAGTCAGTGAGTGAGTCAGTGAGTGAGTGAGTCAGTGAGTGAGTGAGTCAGTGAGTCAGTGAGTGAGTCAGTGAGTGAGTCAGTGAGTGAGTGAGTCAGTCAGTCAGTCAGTGAGTCAGTGAGTGAGTCAGTGAGTGAGTCAGTGAGTCAGTGAGTCAGTGAGTCAGTGAGTCAGTGAGTGAGTCAGTGAGTGAGTCAGTGAGTGAGTCAGTGAGTGAGTCAGTGAGTGAGTCAGTCAGTCAGTCAGTCAGTCAGTCAGTGAGTGAGTCAGTGAGTGAGTCAGTGAGTGAGTCAGTCAGTCAGTGAGTCAGTGAGTGAGTCAGTGAGTGAGTCAGTGAGTGAGTCAGTGAGTGAGTCAGTGAGTGAGTCAGTGAGTCAGTCAGTGAGTCAGTCAGTGAGTGAGTCAGTGAGTGAGTCAGTGAGTGAGTCAGTCAGTGAGTGAGTCAGTCAGTGAGTGAGTGAGTCAGTGAGTGAGTCAGTCAGTCAGTCAGTGAGTGAGTGAGTCAGTGAGTGAGTCAGTGAGTGAGTCAGTGAGTGAGTGAGTCAGTGAGTGAGTCAGTGAGTGAGTCAGTGAGTGAGTCAGTGAGTGAGTCAGTGAGTGAGTCAGTGAGTGAGTGAGTCAGTCAGTCAGTGAGTGAGTCAGTGAGTGAGTCAGTGAGTGAGTCAGTGAGTGAGTCAGTGAGTGAGTCAGTGAGTGAGTCAGTGAGTGAGTCAGTGAGTGAGTCAGTGAGTGAGTCAGTGAGTGAGTCAGTGAGTGAGTCAGTCAGTGAGTGAGTCAGTGAGTGAGTCAGTCAGTGAGTGAGTCAGTCAGTCAGTGAGTCAGTCAGTGAGTGAGTCAGTCAGTGAGTGAGTCAGTCAGTCAGTCAGTGAGTGAGTGAGTCAGTGAGTGAGTCAGTGAGTGAGTCAGTGAGTGAGTGAGTGAGTGAGTGAGTCAGTGAGTGAGTCAGTGAGTGAGTCAGTGAGTGAGTCAGTGAGTGAGTGAGTCAGTCAGTCAGTGAGTGAGTCAGTGAGTGAGTCAGTGAGTGAGTGAGTCAGTCAGTCAGTGAGTGAGTCAGTGAGTGAGTCAGTGAGTCAGTCAGTGAGTGAGTCAGTGAGTGAGTCAGTGAGTCAGTCAGTGAGTCAGTCAGTGAGTCAGTCAGTGAGTCAGTCAGTGAGTCAGTCAGTGAGTCAGTCAGTGAGTCAGTCAGTGAGTCAGTCAGTGAGTCAGTCAGTGAGTCAGTCAGTGAGTCAGTCAGTGAGTGAGTCAGTGAGTGAGTCAGTGAGTGAGTGAGTCAGTCAGTGAGTGAGTCAGTGAGTGAGTCAGTCAGTGAGTGAGTCAGTCAGTGAGTGAGTCAGTCAGTGAGTGAGTCAGTCAGTGAGTCAGTCAGTGAGTGAGTCAGTGAGTGAGTCAGTGAGTGAGTCAGTGAGTGAGTGAGTGAGTGAGTGAGTCAGTCAGTGAGTGAGTCAGTCAGTGAGTGAGTCAGTGAGTGAGTCAGTGAGTGAGTCAGTGAGTGAGTCAGTCAGTCAGTGAGTGAGTCAGTGAGTGAGTCAGTGAGTGAGTGAGTCAGTGAGTCAGTCAGTCAGTCAGTGAGTCAGTGAGTGAGTGAGTGAGTGAGTCAGTGAGTGAGTCAGTGAGTGAGTCAGTGAGTGAGTCAGTGAGTGAGTCAGTGAGTGAGTCAGTGAGTGAGTCAGTGAGTGAGTCAGTGAGTGAGTCAGTGAGTGAGTCAGTGAGTGAGTCAGTGAGTGAGTCAGTGAGTGAGTCAGTGAGTGAGTCAGTCAGTCAGTGAGTGAGTGAGTCAGTGAGTGAGTCAGTGAGTGAGTGAGTCAGTCAGTGAGTGAGTCAGTGAGTGAGTCAGTCAGTGAGTGAGTCAGTGAGTGAGTCAGTGAGTGAGTGAGTCAGTCAGTGAGTCAGTGAGTAAGTGAGTCAGTCAGTCAGTCAGTCAGTCAGTCAGTGAGTGAGTCAGTGAGTGAGTCAGTGAGTGAGTCAGTGAGTGAGTCAGTGAGTGAGTCAGTGAGTGAGTCAGTGAGTGAGTCAGTGAGTGAGTCAGTGAGTGAGTCAGTGAGTGAGTCAGTGAGTGAGTCAGTGAGTGAGTCAGTGAGTGAGTCAGTGAGTGAGTCAGTGAGTCAGTCAGTGAGTCAGTCAGTCAGTCAGTCAGTCAGTGAGTCAGTCAGTGAGTCAGTCAGTGAGTCAGTCAGTGAGTCAGTCAGTGAGTCAGTCAGTGAGTCAGTCAGTGAGTGAGTCAGTGAGTGAGTCAGTGAGTGAGTCAGTGAGTGAGTCAGTGAGTGAGTCAGTGAGTGAGTCAGTGAGTGAGTCAGTGAGTGAGTCAGTGAGTGAGTCAGTGAGTGAGTCAGTGAGTGAGTGAGTCAGTCAGTCAGTGAGTGAGTGAGTCAGTCAGTGAGTGAGTCAGTGAGTGAGTCAGTGAGTGAGTGAGTGAGTCAGTCAGTCAGTGAGTGAGTCAGTCAGTCAGTGAGTGAGTGAGTCAGTCAGTGAGTGAGTCAGTGAGTGAGTCAGTGAGTGAGTCAGTCAGTGAGTCAGTCAGTGAGTGAGTGAGTCAGTCAGTGAGTGAGTGAGTCAGTCAGTGAGTGAGTCAGTCAGTGAGTGAGTGAGTCAGTGAGTGAGTGAGTCAGTCAGTCAGTCAGTGAGTGAGTCAGTGAGTGAGTCAGTGAGTGAGTCAGTGAGTCAGTCAGTGAGTCAGTCAGTGAGTCAGTCAGTGAGTGAGTCAGTCAGTGAGTGAGTCAGTCAGTCAGTGAGTCAGTCAGTGAGTCAGTCAGTCAGTGAGTGAGTCAGTGAGTGAGTCAGTGAGTGAGTCAGTGAGTCAGTGAGTCAGTCAGTCAGTGAGTGAGTCAGTGAGTGAGTCAGTGAGTGAGTGAGTCAGTCAGTGAGTGAGTGAGTCAGTGAGTGAGTGAGTCAGTCAGTCAGTCAGTGAGTGAGTCAGTGAGTGAGTCAGTGAGTGAGTCAGTGAGTCAGTCAGTGAGTCAGTCAGTGAGTCAGTCAGTGAGTGAGTCAGTCAGTCAGTGAGTCAGTCAGTGAGTGAGTCAGTCAGTGAGTGAGTCAGTCAGTCAGTGAGTGAGTCAGTCAGTGAGTGAGTCAGTCAGTGAGTGAGTCAGTCAGTGAGTGAGTCAGTCAGTGAGTGAGTCAGTCAGTCAGTGAGTGAGTCAGTGAGTGAGTCAGTGAGTGAGTCAGTGAGTGAGTCAGTGAGTGAGTCAGTGAGTGAGTCAGTGAGTGAGTCAGTCAGTCAGTGAGTCAGTCAGTCAGTGAGTGAGTCAGTGAGTGAGTCAGTGAGTGAGTCAGTGAGTGAGTCAGTGAGTGAGTCAGTGAGTGAGTCAGTGAGTGAGTCAGTGAGTGAGTCAGTGAGTGAGTCAGTGAGTGAGTGAGTCAGTCAGTCAGTGAGTGAGTCAGTCAGTGAGTGAGTCAGTCAGTGAGTGAGTCAGTCAGTGAGTCAGTGAGTGAGTCAGTCAGTGAGTCAGTGAGTGAGTCAGTGAGTGAGTCAGTGAGTGAGTCAGTGAGTGAGTCAGTGAGTGAGTGAGTCAGTCAGTGAGTCAGTGAGTCAGTGAGTGAGTGAGTCAGTCAGTCAGTCAGTGAGTCAGTGAGTGAGTCAGTGAGTGAGTCAGTGAGTCAGTCAGTGAGTGAGTCAGTGAGTGAGTCAGTCAGTCAGTGAGTCAGTCAGTGAGTCAGTCAGTCAGTCAGTGAGTCAGTGAGTCAGTCAGTGAGTGAGTCAGTCAGTGAGTGAGTCAGTCAGTCAGTGAGTCAGTGAGTGAGTGAGTCAGTCAGTCAGTGAGTGAGTCAGTCAGTGAGTGAGTCAGTCAGTCAGTGAGTGAGTCAGTCAGTCAGTGAGTGAGTCAGTCAGTCAGTGAGTGAGTCAGTCAGTCAGTGAGTGAGTCAGTCAGTCAGTGAGTGAGTCAGTCAGTGAGTGAGTCAGTGAGTGAGTCAGTGAGTGAGTCAGTGAGTGAGTCAGTGAGTGAGTCAGTGAGTGAGTCAGTGAGTGAGTCAGTGAGTGAGTGAGTCAGTCAGTCAGTGAGTGAGTCAGTGAGTGAGTCAGTGAGTGAGTCAGTGAGTGAGTCAGTGAGTCAGTCAGTGAGTGAGTCAGTGAGTGAGTCAGTGAGTCAGTCAGTGAGTCAGTCAGTGAGTCAGTCAGTGAGTCAGTCAGTGAGTCAGTCAGTGAGTCAGTCAGTGAGTCAGTCAGTGAGTCAGTCAGTGAGTGAGTCAGTGAGTGAGTGAGTCAGTCAGTGAGTGAGTCAGTGAGTGAGTCAGTGAGTGAGTCAGTGAGTGAGTCAGTGAGTGAGTGAGTCAGTCAGTGAGTGAGTCAGTCAGTGAGTGAGTCAGTCAGTGAGTCAGTGAGTGAGTGAGTGCGTGAGTGAGTGAGTGCGTGAGTCAGTGAGTGCGTGAGTCAGTGAGTGCGTGAGTCAGTGAGTGCGTGAGTCAGTGAGTGCGTGAGTCAGTGAGTGCGTGAGTCAGTGAGTGCGTGAGTCAGTGAGTGCGTGAGTCAGTGAGTGCGTGAGTCAGTGAGTGCGTGAGTCAGTGAGTGCGTGAGTCAGTGAGTGCGTGAGTCAGTGAGTGCGTGAGTCAGTCAGTGCGTGAGTCAGTGAGTGCGTGAGTCAGTGAGTGCGTGAGTCAGTCAGTGCGTGAGTCAGTGAGTGCGTGAGTCAGTCAGTGCGTGAGTCAGTCAGTGCGTGAGTCAGTCAGTGCGTGAGTCAGTCAGTGCGTGAGTCAGTCAGTGCGTGAGTCAGTCAGTGCGTGAGTCAGTCAGTGCGTGAGTCAGTCAGGGCGTGAGTCAGTCAGGGCGTGAGTCAGTCAGGGCGTGAGTCAGTCAGGGCGTGAGTCAGTCAGGGCGTGAGTCAGTCAGGGCGTGAGTCAGTCAGACAGACAGACAGACAGATAATGTATGGGTTTAGGATACAATCTACTCCTCTGTGCTATTTAACAGATCAATGTCTGATACATCTGTCACACTGTAACCTCACCATGACCTAGTACGTTTTATATGCATGGGTTTATCTACTACTACTACAATGGCAGAAAAACTCCTTCAAATTCAAAAGGGGTCACCGAAACAGGTAATTTAAAGCCTGAGTGTAGGCGTAGCAATTGCCAACGGTCCTGCAGGATGTATTGACTTGCGAAGAACAATGCATGCAGGAGCTTTTGGCGAATATGTTGCGTGTTTAGTATAGGTAGATGCCCGCAGGTTGTAAATCTCTGTTGGAGAACAATTTTCTGCTAATTCACTGTGAAGCAAAACTTCAGGTTTACAACTCAATAAATTGATAAGGCAAAATGTGTGACTAATTGATGCCGTTAACAAATTATACCCCAGTCTACCATCAAGGCTATCGGTTACACCACTCTCTTTTATTTTCTGCCATTCACTGGGCCAACTAGGGTGATGTGACACTAGGTCTATCTCGCCTATGCAACCTTAGAGGGCAGACACCTTGTTGCCTTCTAGCTTAGGCCTAATGCCCACGGCCATGATGGGCTCCGCAAGCGGAATACCGCAGCGGAGCCCGTCATGGCGCCCCCACAGAGACCCCATACTTACCTCCGGATCTGCTGCCTGACGTCCTGCATGATACCCCGGCGCGCATGCGCAGTAGAGCGCATGACGCGCCGGCAGTGTCATGTGACGCACCGGAGCAGTATCACATGACGGTGCCGGCAGTAGGCGGGGAAGCATTTTAACGCTATCTTCTGCTGTACTACAGCAGAAGATAGCGTAACGGACGGCTTCTATTGACTGCAATGGAAGCCATCCGCGTGTACGCCCGCAGCAAATAGAACATGCCGTGGGTGATTACGGGTGCTTTCACAAGGCGGAATTCCACAGTGGAATTCCACATTGTGAGCATTGGGGTATTAGGTTCAATGGAATCCGTGGGGATTAGCCCTGTAGTGGGTAGTCACCCTTAGGGAAAGTTATTTTGAAAACAATGTCTCTCTAACTTTAGGAAGCATGCTATATCTGTGGTGTCCTGCTACGATGAGCTCTCTTCTGGCCACATAAAGATGATTTTATATATATATATATATATATATATATATATATATATATATATATATATATATATATATATATATATATATATATATATCTATCTTCTAAGCGATCCGTGAATTCAGTAAGACAGTCAGTAAGACTTTCTAATGTTTAAAACGCATGGCATGAAAATCGCAAGTTCGTGCTTTGCGATGCAATAAAAGAAGGCTCCATAGGGAAACATTGGACATCGCAGAAAGAAAGGACATGCCACGATTTTTTTTGCATCGCAAATGTAAAGGAAGCCACTGGAAATTATTGGTTTCATAATTCTGCGTTTTTACGCACTCTTGCATCCCGCCAAAATCATCCGCACATGGCTTACGTAGCAAATCCAGCACAACAGGCAAGGGCAATGGAAATGCACTTTTTTTTTTTTTCTTGCTCGCGAGCGGAAATCAATTACGTTTTTTTTGGTTTTGTTTTGGGTTTTTTTTCACTTGCGGAGGAAAAATCACAGCATGTTCTATTTTTGTGTGGCACCCGCACGGACGGCTTCCATTGAAGTCAATGGAAGCCGTCTGACCCGCTGCCCTTCCGCAATGAACGTTGCAGAAAGTTCGCATGAGGCATAGCATTGCCGCCCCCCCCCCGCCCCCCCCCCCCCCCTACTTGCCCCGTCGTATCCGATCCATAAACGCACAGCAGATGATTAATGGATCCTTTATTGTAGGCAGCAACAAAGTGGTTACAATGTATCTAATTCATGATAGAAAACACAACAATATCAACACAAAGTAAGAAAAGTTACCAGAGTAAAAAGGGAACAAAAGACGCCGAGGCCTCCTGGGAGGGGCTGATGTCGCAGGAAGTCACTAGTTATGTCACAAGACTGACCCGTCCTTTCATCCTCTTCACCTGCGCAGCATGCGCTTCACTCCCATCATGCCATGCGCTGGGGGACAATCACTGCAAGGGGGGCCAAAGTATAGCCTAGTGTAGATTCACTTTCAAACATCGAGATTTGCAAAAATGAGAACGTGCTGAAACTTCAAAAACCCTTGTTTTTGTCTTCTACTCTAGTCACATCCAGAGCTGCATTCACAATTATCACATATCATCATTCACAGTATCTCTAGTAACATCCAGAGGAGAAAATTTCACAAAGGGAGCCATCACCCTAAGTTTTGTAAAGTGTAGTCTAGGTTGTAATGCATTCTGGGAAATGTAGTGTTTCTATCCACCAACCTTGCAGAAGTCTGAAGCAAACCAGCAATACAGCTGAAGAGTTTTCCACAGGATCGACCATCAATAGTTAATCTGCCATTTGGGATCTCCCGGCACTCCACCGATCACCCGGCCTTCTATCAGTTCAGCGGCACCGGACGTGCGTCATGGGAGACGGGAAAGGAAATTGTCTAGTTGGCTTCAAACCCTACTGACACCGACCGGGAGTGAAGCTATCCAGGCCACTTTCAGTCCCGTCTCCTATGATGCAGTGTCGGCCTGCTACACTGAGTCAGCTCGAGCGATCAGTTGATCGCCGGGGATCCCATGCGGCGGGTTCACAGTGATTTACTATTGATGACAGATCTTGTGAATAAGTCATCAATAGTTTTTGCCTGGAAAACCCAAAAATCGCTAAAATGTTGGAGGCATCTTATCACAGTAATGATGGTTTCTTAGGTACTGTCACGGAATAAGCCGCACCGCAAGCGGCGGTACAGTCAGCAGGCCATCTACGGATTTTGATGAGGAATTAAAAAAGGTCTTCAAACCTGCATCAAAATAGTTAAACCTGCGGATTTTGGTGTGGAATTTTGTAGGTGCAGATTTGGTGTCGTCCTGCCATCTCACGTGAATAAGAGGTAGAATGCAGCTCTGGCTGTGACTGGAGTACAATACAAGACGTGGATTCATAGAGCCAAGAATGTTTAAAGTACAGTATCTTATGTGGATTTGTCGGGGCTCATTCACACGAACAGATCTGCGCTGCAATATTACACTGTTTGTTTTTTAAACACGTAATATGCAGCACTGAAACCCCGTTGATTTGCACCGGGATCTGCAGACCTGAGTATTTACGTGCATGGAAAAAGCCACATGTAATATTTTGGTCCGTATTATAGACTGATATAGCCCACTGAAGTCAATGGGAAGTCAATGGGATTGCATGTATATTCATTGCGCATTGATGCATTAAAGCAATGGGACCTGCTTGGTTTTTGTTTTAATACGGCTGCAAAACAAAATGCAAACAGGGCAGATATGCAGGAAAAAAGCATTTTCAGTCTGTGAATACGCAGCAAAACTAAATACGCCCGTGTGAATGAGCCCTTATACTGAGATTAAACACCTTGTGTGCAGAAGTGGCGCTACTGCATTAAAGCAAAAACAAAGACAGCCGCACGGCTTCTCTGACTACCCATGCATATGTATAAAGACACTACAAGCTGCCCTGACTGGCCAGTGATGCTCATTTGGGTAGTACTGGCCAATCACAGCAGGTGTAGTACCCTATACTAATGATTCATCAGTACATCAGGCAGACTGAGCAGTGGTGCGGACATCGTTGTTGCTCCGGGATCGGAGGTTAGTTTTAAACCTCCATCATATAGAAATCTCAGCTCCTTGCCTGTAGTGTTAGGAGTTACAACACGTTTCTCAGCTTCCTTCACCTCGGTGGAAGTCTCCTCTCTGCCCCCCAGTCTTGCTTATAAGTTTTACCTCTTGGATCACCATGTCATGAGTGACAGCCTTACACATGTCATATATGGTTAGTGCCGCCACGCTCGCCGCGGTCAGCGCCTCCATCTCCACTCCGGTTTTACCATAAGTGCGACACTCTGCTGTTATCACGGCTGTGAGACATGTGGGGTCCAGCGTCACGGAAACCTTGACCTGGTTCAAGTCAATGTTATGGCAGAGAGGAATGAGCTGACTGGTCAGTTTGGCACCCTGGATACCGGCAATCTGCGCCACGGTGAGGACGTCACCCTTCTTGAGTTGGTTGGACTGGACCAAGCTGAAGACTTTTGGCCCCAGGTGGATGATGGCTGTAGCGATGGCGGTACGGCTGGTGTTCGACTTCTCCCCGACATCAACCATGTGAACCTTCCCGGATCGGTCAACGTGCGTCAAGTGTGCGGATGCCCCCTGTATACGGGAACGATTGTGCGTTTCAGCTAAAGTGTCAGTGGAAGACTGTGGAGTAGTAAGGCACTGTGGGGGGGCGGGATAGTCAGGGCCACTGCAGAACCTGCGCAGCGAAAGCACCAAAGGGTTAAGTATTGTCAATGGAAAATCAGGCAGCAAGAAGTCCTTATGTCCTCTCGTCGTACCGCGGACGGAGCCGCCGCACCAACCAGCCAACAATCCAGCAGCAGCAAAAGCTCTGAGATATTCCTTTACATTATAGAGGCCCCGAGCCGTTCTCTGGTATGGAGGAGGCAAAGGAGGAGGACCTGGAAAATGGGGAGGAGGAGAGTTATACTTCATTGTAAGAGTATATAGGATACTAGGCATTTCAGAATACAGTAAGCTGCTACGTGTGCATGATGGATAACACTATATGGACTATATTATATTCTTGTACATAGGGGGCAGTATTATAGTAGTTATTTTCTTGTATATAGGAGCAGTATTATAGTAGTTATATTCTTGTACATAGGGGGCAGTATTATAGTAGTTATATTCTTGTACATAGGGGCAGTATTATAGTAGTTATATTCTTGTACATAGGGGGCAGTATTATAGTAGTTATATTCTTGTACATAGGGGGCAGTATTATAGTAGTTATATTCTTGTACATAGGGGGCAGTATTATAGTAGTTATATTCTTGTACATAGGGGGCAGTATTATAGTAGTTATATTCTTGTACATAGGGGGCAGTATTATAGTAGTTATATTCTTGTACATAGGGGGCAGTATTATAGTAGTTATATTCTTGTACATAGGGGGCAGTATTATAGTAGTTATATTCTTGTACATAGAGGGCAGTATTATAGTAGTTATATTCTTGTACATAGGGGGTAGTATTATAGTAGTTATATTCTTGTACATAGGGGGCAGTATTATAGTAGTTCTATTCTTGTACATAGGGGGCAGTATTATAGTAGTTCTATTCTTGTACATAGGGGGCAGTATTATAGTAGTTCTATTCTTGTACATAGGGGGCAGTATTATAGTAGTTCTATTCTTGTACAGAGGGGCAGTATTATAGTAGTTATATTCTTGCACATAGGGGGGCAGTATTATAGCAGTTATATTCTTGTACATAGGGGGGCAGTATTATAGTAGTTATATTCTTGTACATAGGGGGCAGTATTATAGTAGTTATATTCTTGTACATAGGGGGCAGTATTATAGTAGTTCTATTCTTGTACATAGGGGGCAGTATTATAGTAGTTCTATTCTTGTACATAGGGAGCAGTATTATAGTAGTTATATTCTTGTACATAGGGGGCAGTATTATAGTAGTTATATTCTTGTACATAGGGGGCAGTATTATAGTAGTTATATTCTTGTACATAGGGGGCAGTATTATAGTAGTTATATTCTTGTACATAGGGGGCAGTATTATAGTAGTTATATTCTTGTACATAGGGGGCAGTATTATAGTAGTTATATTCTTGTACATAGGGGGCAGTATTATAGTAGTTATATTCTTGTACATAGGGGGCAGTATTATAGTAGTTATATTCTTGTACATAGAGGGCAGTATTATAGTAGTTATATTCTTGTACATAGGGGGTAGTATTATAGTAGTTATATTCTTGTACATAGGGGGCAGTATTATAGTAGTTATATTCTTGTACATAGGGGGCAGTATTATAGTAGTTCTATTCTTGTACATAGGGGGCAGTATTATAGTAGTTCTATTCTTGTACATAGGGGGCAGTATTATAGTAGTTCTATTCTTGTACAGAGGGGCAGTATTATAGTAGTTATATTCTTGCACATAGGGGGGCAGTATTATAACAGTTATATTCTTGTACATAGGGGGCAGTATTATAGCAGTTATATGCTTGTACATAGGGGGTAGTGTTATAGCAGTTATATTCTTGTACATAGGGGGTAGTATTATAGTAGTTATATTCTTGCACATAGGAACAGTATTATAGCAGTTATATTCTTGTACATAGGGGGGCAGTATTATAGTAGTTATATTCTTGTACATAGGGGGCAGTATTATAGTAGTTATATTCTTGTACATAGGGGCAGTATTATAGTAGTTATATTCTTGCACATAGGAACAGTATTATAGCAGTTATATTCTTGAACATGGGGGGCGGTATTATAGTAGTTATATTCTTGTACATGGGGGGCGGTATTATAGTAGTTATATTCTTGTACATGGGGGGGCGGTATTATAGTAGTTATATTCTTGTACATGGGGGGCGGTATTATGGTACTTATATTCTTGTACATGGGGGCGGTATTATAGTTGTTATATCCTTGCATATAGGGGGCAGTATTACTGGTATATACATAGAGGGCAGTATTATTATTCAGGTAACAAATAAATTACCTGAAAGTGCTGTGGAATAAGTTGGCACTATACAAATAACAAGACTTATTTTATTTATTTACGTAAATAACCATTCCCTCAGATATCCGCAGTCCTTCACTCCTGGGATATTGACATCACAACCTGCAGGCCTCAGGATTCAGAGTAACCATCTGCATCCTGTGATGCCATCAACACAGAATTAGTGCCAGTAGGTGGCTTCAGAGCCAAATGTTTACCCTAGTCATCAACTGAATCAACGTTACTAATAATCTAGATTAAAAAAACGGTTTATGGTTACAGCTCCTTAGCAGAGCTATGTGTTTCTATGGTTACAGTCTCCATACGTTTCTTTGTCTACTTTATTATAAATGGACTAGTTTTAGTTTTATACCCTGAGGTGCCAAAAGTCATGGGCTAGCAGTATGTAGATCGATGATGAGGTGGCGTTCCCTCAGGTGATGCTTGGGACCGCCCTCAGCTGTATAAGTTGTGAGGTGTTATCTTGTGAGTGTGGCTGAACACTGGCCAGCGGGCTAATGGTAAAAAGACATGGAGGATTGGAATCGAAACGATTTATAGTGAGCGTGATAAAGATGTGACTCGGCATTTCTAAAGTTGTGCCGGCCAGCGTTAACATTCCATCCACCATGTCACGTGTGCTGGGAAAACATCGAAGGTATTACCACCCACAGGGGCCGCCCACGGGTACTTAATGATCATGACTGGCTAGAATTGTCCGTGCGAACAGACAGGCGACAACGGCCAAAATCACTTCCACATTCAGTGCAGGAGCCCCCCTGTGTATATCCCGCAGGTCAGTGCAGGAGACCCCCACATGTATATGCCACAGGTCAGTGCAGGAGCCCCCCCCTGTGTATATCCCGCAGGTCAGTGCAGGAGACCCCCGCATGTATATCCCGCAGGTCAGCGCAGGAGTCCCCCATGTATATCCCACAGGTCAGCGCAGGAGACCCCCGCATGTATATCCCGCAGGTCAGCGCAGGAGACCCCCGCATGTATATCCCGCAGGTCAGCGCAGGAGACCCCCGCATGTATATCCCGCAGGTCAGCGCAGGAGACCCCCGCATGTATATCCCACAGGTCAGCGCAGGAGACCCCCGCATGTATATCCCGCAGGTCAGCGCAGGAGACCCTATATGTATATCCCGCAGGTCAGCGCAGGAGACCCTATATGTATATCCCGCAGGTCAGCGCAGGAGACCCCACGTGTATATCCCACAGGTCAATGCAGCGCTCTTTACCTTCCGTGGGATATGGGAGCAGAAGACCACCAGAGCCTCTGTTAACAACACAACACCAGACACAGCGCCTCACCTGGGCTCATGAGGTAGTAACTGGACCCTAGAGGACTGGCAACATGTGGCGTGGTTCAATGAGTCACAGTACAAACTGTTTCAGGCTGATGGTAAGGTTTGTGTGTGGCGCAGACCTCAGAAAGCCATGGACTGCAAGCTGGTGGTGGGTCAATACTGGTATGGGGTGTTCTCATGGCATGGGTTGGGTCTACTGATCTGCCTAAACAGGTCATTGACCGGTGCCCGTTACATCTCACTGCTTGGTGACCATTTGCAGCCCTTTACGGACTTCATGTTCCCTCACAGTAATGGAATATTCCTGCAGGATAATGCATCGTGCCATCAGCCCCAAATTGTCCAGAAGAGGAGCATTCTAAAGAGAATTCCTATGAATGTTGTGGGCTGCAGGCTCACCTGACATGACCCAATCGAGCATTAATGGGATGTGGTGGTGAAGTCCATTCAGCCCTCAGATCCTGCACCTACAAATACCCCGAAACTGTGGGGGACATCCCTGCGGCTCAACATCCCTCCAGACGTCTTTCATTCACTTGATACCACATTGAGGGGGTCCTACACAATATTAGTCCCTGTCCTGGGACTTCTGGCACAACAGCGTATAGAATGGTCATGTGACCATCCTGGGACTTCCTATTCATTCCCCAACGTTATGGCTCCACAATGACACTAGCCGCCAACCCATCACGGTTACATTTTGGTATAACCAAAACCTGAGGGACCTCAAAAAGTACAAAATGAGGGAAGATATTACCGGCGACTTTTTATTTTTCTCACTATGGAAAAAACATTAAAGGGCGAGCTTCTCTAACGGACGACATTTCACACTCCAGTCTTAATCAAAAGGTAGTTGAACAAATTTGGCGCATTGATGTCTGGCATGGCCCCCGGTCGAAGGCATACATTTCACTAGGAGCAAGTATAGACTTGTGCTAAACTTTGCACCAACTTCTAAAGTTGTCAGGCCATGTGAGCCTCACCCTTTCCACTGTCCCCCTCCCCCTTTTTGGATGTGATAGTTGGCTTACAAAGTCACACATATGGCGTGCGCTAAAATTTTCAACTTTTTTACACCATAAAACTAGCGTAATTCTTGTTAGATTGCCGCTGGAGCGCGACAATACGATTTTTTTATAAATCACATCTGCAGTAATGTAACCATGGAGACTAGCGAGAGGAGGGGCGTGGACTCACTAAAACGAATGTGTGCGAATACAAAATATCATTTTTTTTCAGATCATGAATTGGCAATTTGAGCCAATATACAGCAGCGTGCAATATGGCGCACCGCTGACCATCTTATCTTCCTTTCGCCCCCCTATGGCCCAATTTACAAGTTTTTTGCTGCTGTGGTTAGAAGTTTGAGTTGGAATTTTTACGACGCCCCTCAAATTGTAGCGAGCTGCGCCGCACTGATTCCACTGTGAGATAATACATTCCGGTACGTGTTTTTCATTCTCCGAGACCACAAGTTATTTTTAGTGTCAGCACTGAGATATCATTAAGATAATTCGTGGTCAGGAGGTCAGCGACTTTCCAAAAAGTTCTGAAAAAAAGTTTTATAGCTCTGAACTGTTTCTAAGTGATCGCGAGACTCCGCAGTATGGGAGTGCGGTGTATTATACTATGTGTAACCTGCTGAGCAGTCCTGAGAAGTCACACAAGGCCCAGGAAGATCCATCAACAGCAACCAGCCTGCTTGTTGATGGTTTCCATCAAAGGGGAGTTAAAAATCTACAGAAAGACGCTGACTCAGCTAAACACAATGACTGTTAGCAGATAACCATGTGGCCCCCGTACGTACAGGATTTGTCACCCACCAATCAGGATCATCGGACGATTCTTCATCTGGGAGATGCTGAACATACCTGCGGACAAAAGGCAACAACGCATTTTACGATCAGCGATATCCGGTATTTGTAGAATCCCTCACCTATGCTGGACTCCAGACTGATACAGGTTACCTGCGCCAATACACTGTAACAAACTATCAGGACAGGAGTGATGTGTGCAGCTGATGGGTTTATCTTACAGAGGATTGTCTACGCCGATACAATGTAACAAACCTTCAGCAGTGCGAGAAGATTTTCAGCCTTTGCATGTCAAGAATAAAAGTTTCTATTCACTGTCAGTAAGCAGAGATCTTGAGACTATGATTCTGTATTGCAATCTACTGATGGTAAATTAGTGCCAACTGACTTCTGTGTGATGCAATAGACAAGATGGTAAACTCACCCGCGTGCTGCTTCTTCTTACGCCCTACAGCCGCCCCGATAACCTGCTTCAGCTCCTCCTCACTTGCCCCTGTACGCAGCCAGTCTCTGAGAGACACCTCCGAGTTCCCAAAGAGACACACCTGTTCAGAGTCAAAGAGTGATTAGTAAATCACTTTACTTTAGATCTTGTGCTCTAGTTTCATCCAGAGCTGCATTTACAGATATTACACTCCCATCACATGCTGGACCTCATTAACAATTTTTATGCTCCAGTCACATCCAGATCTGCATATCTAAAGCTGCATTCATAATTCTTTTTCTGCGGCATTACAGTTTGTATGCTCAAGAAACATCCAAAGCTGCAGTCATTATTCTTATGCTACAGTCACATCCAAAGCTGAAGTCATTCTTACATTCTTGTAACATCAGAGTCGCATTCCAGTAAATCAGAAATAACGCTTTACTTTGTTTGAGGTAGATCATATCACACGCTCTAGTTACATACAGAGCTGCATTTACAAGTGTTACACTCCCATTACATCCTGGACCTTGTTAATAACTTTTATGCTGCAGTTACATCCAGATCTGCATTAACACTGCATATCCAGAGCTACATTCATAACTCCTGTACTGCAGTCACATCTGAAGCTGCATCAACAATTTATACGCTCAAGTAATGTCTAAAACAGTCATAATTCTTACTCTCTAGTCACACCCAGAGCAGAAGCCACAATTCTTACATTCTTGTAAGATAAGAGCTGCAGTCAAGTTCCTTAAGTTCCAGGTAATTAGCAATCACTTTGCTTTACTTCTCTTGAGGTAGATCATATATCTTATGCTCTAGTTACATCCAGAGCTGCAATTACAACTATTACACTCCCATCACATGTTGGACCTCCTTAACAATTTTTATGCTCCAGTCACATCTGCATGAACAATTTATATGCTCCGATCACAGCCAGATCTGCATTCAAAAATTCACTATACAAGCAAACACCTTGAGATTCCCATCAGCCGTGATCCGCAGCCGATTACAGGATCCGCAGAAGTGATCAGACATGGATGTGATAAACCCGATGTGCCCCTGGAAGCCGGGAACCTTGTAGGCCTGAAAAATAAGTGACATACATGTCAACTGATGAAGAGCCGCTTTCTACAGACCCCGAGTAACCTAAACCTATGCCATCTAGTTATCTCCGCTGCTCTGACTGTGTGTCAGTCTTCACTGTAGCTCTATCATTACATTCATGAGCCCCAGTACGAGCTATAGGTTATCTATGTGCGTGAAGGAGACAGATATAAATAACCCCAGCAAATACGTATATACATCTATTGATCTTCAATAACACGGGTTACTGTACCTTTAAGTAAAAGCACACTAAATATAAATATAACGTAAGAGCTAAAAATAAAGGCATCCCCCGTACCTTGGAGGTGCTGGCTATCTCAGTAGGGACAGTCTCCAGCTCCGGCCACTTCTGGCGGATGGTGTCCAGCATTTCCTGGTAACTCACCATCTTCTTGAAGTTCCACTTGTTGCCTAGAAGAGGACAGCAGTATCTTTACATCACTCACTGCGGCGCAGCAACAGACTAACCTACTGGAAACAGTCAACAAGGTGCTGCTAACGGATCCAATATTCTTATAACATATCCACATCCTGCTGTGGATGGGCTCCACGTCTGAGCAGTCTGGCTGCAGCAGCTTCACAGATCCATCAACAGCATCTGACCTACTTGCTGACTGTTTTCATATAGAAATACTGGCTGACATCACTCCACTTCTCCCTGTGATAGCGGCAGGTGTTGTCCCCCACTACTGACCCCACTGTTCTCCAGGGCCACTTACCGTCGAATGGCATGTACTCGATGAACCGCACCTCCAGCGGCTGCTTCTCCGTCAGCGCCACAAAGTCCAGGAGCTCGTCTTCATTTAACCCTCTCATGACCACACAGTTGACCTGCGTCAAAAAGAAATACATAAAAAACAAACAGTCATGTGATCAGCGCAGAGGTTAAAAAAAAAATAAATAAATAAAACTCTTTTACTCCAGTCACCTACAGAGCTGCAGTCATAAATTTTCCTGGTCACTTCTTGGCGGAATGGGCCCTAATTATTTTGCTAAGCTCCCACAATGCACTGCTTTCTTCTGCATTGCATCTTAGAAGATGTAGTGAACTGCAACAAACTATGGTAGACTACAGTGGAAAATGCACCACACAGGCACTGCACTGTCATGGGGTGACAACCGTGCTGCATTGTGGGAGATGTAATGTTTACACTAGATACTTAGTAAAAGTAGATCTCCCACAATGCAGCACAGCTCTGTCCAGAACTAAAGCCAGCAGGGGGCAGCAGTGAGAATTTTTTAAGAGTGGTAACAGGAAACCGGAATTCTATTCTGAATGCAGCTTTGGATGGGACTGGAGCAGTGCAAGTCTTCCCCTTTAAGTAGGTACATTTGGGAGATATACAGCTGTATACAATGTATCGAACGTGTTCAACAAAAAAAAACCAAAAAAAAACCCCACTGGAACAGAGCGCAGAAACATCTGCCGGCGACAAGCTGCGTTTACAAGTGACGCTCTTGGATTATTTATCTTAGCATGTAGTAAAAGCCCCTTTTTACTGCAGACGGTACAAGGAGCTCAGCGGGAGGCGCTGCGACGGATCCCAGCCAAGCGCCGAGGCTCCAGACACGCACGTCACACGGGGGATTCCTGGCGGGAAAATAGGATTAGCATTTTATCACATCGTATCAACCGAAAACAATGTCATTTCCAGAGGAGACAATAAAAGCGGAGGAACCTATAAAAATAGCACAAAATGACGAAAACTCCAAAAATATTATAAAAATGGAGGAATCTATAAAAAGTACAAAAAAAACAACAAAAAAAACACAAACTGGAAAAACACAAAATATATAAAAAATAAATACTGCCCTTACACAGCAAAGTCGAGAGGCGACTACTCTGTACTAATCCTGTCTGCTGCATTTGACACTGTGGACCATAACCTCCTTCTCACTATGCTCCGCTCTATTGGGCTAAAGGATACTGCTCTCTCCTGGTTCTCCTCCTACCTCTCTGACCGCTCTTTCAGGGTCTCCTTTGCTGGTTCTATCTCCTCTCCACTTCCTCTCGCTGTTGGGGTCCCCCAGGGCTCGGTCCTTGGTCCCCTTGTCTTCTCTATCTCTACTGCCCCAATTGAACAAACCATCCACAAACTCGGCCTCCAATACCATCTCTACGCTGACGACACCCAACTATACACCTCGTCTCGTGAGATCTCTGGACCATTCCTCCAAAATATCACCGACTGTCTGTCCGCTGTCTCTAATACTATGTCCTCCCTTTTTCTCAAAACATCTCTAAAACAGAGCTCCTCGTCTTTCCCCCTTCTAACAGACCTCCCCTCAACATCTCCATTCCAGTGTCTGGCATCATCATAACCCCCAGATGGCATGCCCGATGCCTCGGGGTCACACTGGACTCTGACCTCTCCTTTACTCCCCACATTCAATCTCTGGCCCAAACATGCCACATGCACCTCAGGAATGTTGCTAAAATACGTCCGTTCCTCACCATGGACACGCTAAAGACACTCGTGGTCGCCCTCATCCATTCCCGGCTCGACTACTGCAACTCGCTACTCATTGGCCTCCCCCACACTAGACTCGCTCCACTCCAATCCATACTAAATGCAGCAGCTAGGCTCATTTTTCTATCCAGTCGTTATTCAGACGCCTCTGCATTATGCCAGTCGCTGCATTGGCTGTCCATCCACTGCAGAACTAGATGTAAACTCCTCTACCTCACCCACAAAGCCCTGCATGGCGCTGCGCCACCATACATCGCCTCCCTACTGTCAGTACACCACCCAGCCCGCTCACTCCGATCGGCTAACACCCTCAGACTAAACACCCCTGTAATACGAACCTCTCATGCTCGCCTACAGGACTTCACCAGAGCAGCACCCATCCTCTGGAACGCTCTACCCCAAGGCATCCGGACAATTCCCGATGCACGAAATTTCAGACGTGCCTTAAAAACGCACCTCTTCAGGGAAGCATACCAAATCTCCTGACCTAGTCCCTCGCCCCTCCCTATGGTGCCCCACCCTGTTTGCCTTATAATAAATGATCTGTACATGAAATTCCCTATTGCCTGTGTTCCCCCTGCCCCTCCCTATGGCTCCCCACACCTTCCACCCTGCCTATTGTATACGACCTCTACCCCTGCACCTCCTTACCGCCCCACCCCGTTTGTTTCAAACTAAATGTACCTCACATTGTAAGGCCTCCTTCCCACGAGCGTGACGGGCTCCGCCGCGTAATATTACGCAGTGAAGCCCGTCACGGCGCCCCCCAGAGCCCCTATACTTACCTGCGGGAGATAGCGTGAAAACGCTTCCCCGCCCACCGTCGTCGCGTCGTGTGACACGCCCACCGCGTCACGTGACGCGGCCGGCAGTGTCACGTGACGCGGCCGGCCGCGTCAAATGACGCTGCGGCGGTAGGCGGGGAAGCGTTTTTTCACGCTATCTCCCGCTGGTTGCAGCAGGAGATAGCGTGAACGGACGGCTTCCATTGACTGCAATGGAAGCCGTCAGCGCGTACAGCCCGTCCTCACCCGCAGCAAATAGAGCATGCTGCGGGTGAGGACGGGAGAAATCGCGGTGCGTAATTCCACGGTGGAATTACGCATCGTGAGCATTGTGCTATTAGGTTCAATAGAACCTAATAGCAGGGGGCCACGCAGCGGATTTTTGCCGCGAATTTACGCGGCGTAAATCCGTTCGTGGGAAGGAGGCCTAATTGTTGTATTGTTTTGCATGTATCCCATACCTGAAAGCGCTGCAGAATAAGTCAGCGCTATACAAATAAAGATTATTATTATTACATAAAAATACAGCTACAGGCGCCACCTACAGGAGACACAATGAACTGCTGGCAATGCTGCCTATAACAGGAATGATAAGCGTTTGGCATCACCTACAGGAGGACACATTATGATTCACGTAGAGAACAGCAGTGTCAGAAGTTCTGTCTCTTGAAGCCACCTACAGGGGACACATTAAACTTCTGACACTGCTGCTCTTCCAAGTGAAACACAAGCTATTGGCGCCACCTACTGGTGACACATGGTACTACTGACACTGCTGTTCTCTAAGGGATTTACAAGCTCCAGATAACAGTGTACAGAGAAAAAAAGTGACTGAATTATACAATGTATAGATTATATACAATTAACCCCATCTCTGCTGTTGAATGGGCTCCTGGAAGAGACCATCAGTCACTCCAGTAACAAGCTGAAAAACAACAGTATTCTGGGGGGAAACTTCAAGTTTTTCTGATTGCAAGTGATACGAGTTTGGATCTCTGTTACATTTTGTTTGTGTCATCGGTTGTCATCAAATTCTTAAATGAATAGTCCCAACTTGAACCTTTATGGTATATCCAAAGTGTGACAGATGATGTGTGCTCCCCCTCGGAGCCTGACCACCCTCTATCCAGCTGTATGCAGCAGTCAGGAGCTATGGAGCCAGGACGTAGCGCACAGTGAAGTATTCTCATCTCATCCATGGCAGATCTAGATGGGAATACCTCTTTAACACATTAAAGACCAAGCACTGTAAATTTACGGTGCATGGTCCCGGCCTTTTAATCCCAGCCGATAGTAAAAATACAGCAAGGATTAAAGCCCCTTCTTCTGCAATCAATCAGAAGTAGGATGGGTTGTCAGCTGCTAGTCACAAGGAGAAGGTAGGAATGTTTTTTAACACCTTCTGCCTTCTCCTTTCCCTAGTACACAGCGCTCAATGAGTGCCATGTACTAACAAGTGAAATTGAAGTAGAACTTCCACTACGCAAGCCAGCAGTCATGTGACTGCTAGGATCCCCTTGCACAGCAAAGCTACAGGGTCCTAACAGACCCAGATCAGCTCTGCCAGTGACTATTGTCACTACAGGGAATTTTTTCCCCTGTAACTCAGGCTCCTATGGATGCCCCAGCTACAGTGGAAAAATGTCAAATAAAAAAAAAAAAAAAAGCCTATTAATAATATGTGAATGTCCCCCAGAGGTCTTATATGTGGGATAGTAAGAAAGACAGTAACATACATCAGTAAAACAAAATTACAGAATAAATTCTGTACTTTATTTTAGCGTAAATATACTAATTTAAAAAAAACAAACATTTTTTTTAGCTTTTTACCCCCAATAAAAACGGGAAGAAATTCAGTGAAAAAAAAAATTAAAAAATTAGCCTTATAGGTCACAGAAAAAAAATATGAAAAAAGGTTTGGTACCGTGTTAGCCAGTCGAGTGTGATTGTACTGAAACCAAGTAATCTTGTGGATATGAGACCTTTTAGGGGCTAACAAAAATACATGATGTTACAGCGAGCTTTCAGGATATCGCTCCTTCGTCAGGCTAATTAATGAAACTAGTTTGGATGGCACATAATATGACATACAGATGCAGGGGGGGGGGGGGGGGGGGGGAGCTCCTCTTGTCCAAAAAAAAAAAAAAAAAAAGGTTCACACACGAGTCTCAAATTTCTGAGTGTGTACATTTATTTAGATCAAGAGGAGCGCCCCCCCCCCCCCCCCCCTGCATCTGTAGGTTATAATTATGTGCCATCCAAACCAGTTTCATTTTTGTTAGCCATTAAAAGGTATCACATCTAGAATCCCAAGATTACTTGGTTTCTCTCACTGAGAACAATCATACAGAAAATCCCTAGAATGTTCCTGGTCCTAAAGGTACAAAACAGCCTGGTCCTTAAAGGGTTAAGAAAAATGTGGAAAGCGCACTGTGACATGACGGCAGCCTGCAGTTATCACAATGTCCTAATGTTGGGTCTTGCAGGAATCTCACCTTCACGGGGTTGTACCCCAGCTCCACCGCACGATGAATCCCCTCCATGACTTTATGGAAACCTGGAGACACAGAAGGATGATAATACAACTAGTATACATTGTGCAATGACAGACTCAGCTCTGCTACATCCAGAGCTTCATACAACTACATTATACAGTCTACCACTGCCATCTACTGGACAGGAGCGGTACTGTCACCGATATTCCATCACCTGCAGTCATCTACATAACAATGCCTCCAGAATAAGTGCCCTGTGACTTGCGTTGCATCATGTTCTTCTCGGTCCTTACTGTCCCCATGGTGTCCCCATAGTAGGAAGGTCTGCATTGCATTCAGGGACTGTGCCTACACTGCTGCAGGGAGCTGCATGCACAGGCCATTTTCCCCTTCACTACAGCACCCCGCCATCATTTTGCCCTTCTGCCATAATTGCAGCACACAGCCAACACTGTGCCATACCCGCAACACTGTAGACCCCCACCATCAGTGTTATACCGCCAAGACTGTGCAATCCTGCCAATACTGAGCCAGTTCGCAAACGCCATGCCATCTGACCTGTGTGCTGCATTGTCTGTCCACACAGGGCATAGATAGCATGTAGCCACTGCCACCACGTTTGGGGGTCTGCGTATAATACCCACCTTTCCTGCGCACAATGAACTCGAACTTGGCGGGCACCAGGGTGTCCAGGCTGATGTTTAGAACGTCCAGTCCCGCTTCCTTCAGTTTGGGTAATAGTCGCGCCAGGTTAATGCCATTGGTGGTGATCGCAGTGGTTTTTAACCCTTCCAGTTTCCTCAGTTGTGCTATAAGGACCAAAATAAAGGTTAGCCATGGAGAGCAAATCCTGCATACCGAAGACCGTGTGGGGGTGAAAGGGAAAGGGGGGGGGGGGTGTCATATCTTCCCCTACAGGCTCTTTGGGGGTAATTTAGTAGATGCGTTGAACCCCCAATAGTTCAGAAGGAGAGGACGTGGTACAGTGTGCTCCTCCCCTAACAATACCATGAAGACACTAATTGCCCATTTGTCCCTTTTTACCCCCCAGGTTTTAAGCCTTCCTATTGACAGCAAGCAGAGATGTTAAAAACTGAGGAACTGAACCCAATATTTCAGTATCTGATACCAGATCTGTAGAGGAACACGATGGGCAGTGATTCCGGCAGCTGCTGCGGGGGATTCTCACCTATGATGTCCACCACGTCGGGGCGGATGAGGGGCTCACCCCCGGTCAGACGGATTTTGTCCACTCCTTCCTGGACAAACAGTTTGGCCAGAGTGAGGATCTCCTGAGTGGTGAGAAGTTCGCTCTTTGGTGTCAGCTTCACGCCTTCTTCTGGCATACAGTACTGACCTGCAAAAGTATTAATGCCCAAACATTACTGCCAAAAGAACCAACAGAAGTATGTGAACCCCAACACTGACCCCCAATCTACATACTCAAGTATGCCAGCCTGGTGCCCCTATGCCTACAACATGGTGTCTGCACCGGGCACAGTGCTCTCCAGTGAGCAGAATATAGACTGCAGTGATATTTGTGAGGCACAACTATGTAGATACAGTATGGCGCTATTATGTGGGCAATGTATGGTATTATTATTTGGCATGTTGGAATGCAATATTACTGCACAATGCCAAGGTTGTTCTGCACCATATGACAATATGTGTTTATTATGGGGCTGTGATTTGCAGGCAATGAGAGAGCTAGTTTGGTACAGCATGGTAGTATTATGTAGGTATATATGGCCATTATTTGGTATATTATAGGGTCATTATTTTTGCATTGTGTAATAGTATTATTTGTGCACTATATGTCACTATTATGTTTTTGCTGTAGGACACTATTTTGCAGGCCACGACAGAGCTAAGGCGGTATAGTATAACAGTATTATCTGACATATTACAGTGTAATTACTTAAGCATTGTGCAGTCATATTATGTGCACCATGTGGCATTATTAGGTGTTTACTTATGGCATTATCTTGCAGGCAAGAACAGACCTACTGTATGTTTGCGCAGTATAACCGCACTATGTGGGCACTGGATGGGCAATACCCCTGAGTATAATATGGCACTACATGGTGTGAATAGTAATAAGTGCTGGTGGGTGGTCACTTTTCCACAAGGGCTTCCAGAAATTCTGATCTTGCATTGAAAACCCTAAAATTTGCACCTCTGTGCCGGTTGCTGCTCTTGTATAGTCACCAGCTCTCAATGATGGATGGATGGATGGAGGGGCGGGCACTACTCACATCGCAGGTTACACTTCTCAGTCAGCGAGATCCTCAGGTAACTGTGCTGTCGGCCGAAACTGTCAGTGAGGAAGGCGGAGAAGGGCAAGGTGTGATCTCTGATGAACTGCTTTCTATCTGGGCTCGGGGCCAGACCCTGAAAAGTGCAAAAATACAATAAAAATGTTGATTATTGTATACGGATCTCAGCTGCCACCTCTGGGGAACTCTGAGCCCAAGTGCAACTTATTCCGATTTGTAACAAGTAGAGAAGTTTTTATTTAGGTCTCTTGTATCTCACAAATCATCATCTACACGGATACAATGTATCAGTCCGGCTGCTGAGCTCACAGAGCGTCTGTCCACACTGATACAATTGTATCCACTCCTCAGCTGCTAGATGTGTGCAGGGTTACTGCCTGTGAAGGTAGACAAGAGTGTTCTCAGATTTTCTCACGCAAATTTTTAGCGCAAGAGTCAATAGGACTTTCTAATGTTAAAAATGCATTGCATCGCACGAAAACTGCAAGCTCGTGCTTTGCAATGCGATAAAAGGAGGTTCCATAGGGAATCATGGGAGATTAAAAAAACCAGAAAGATAGGACATGCCGCGATTTTTTTTTTCTCGCAACATCTCATGAGTGAAAACATTGCAAATGTGAAGGAAGCCATTGAAAATCATTGGTTTCATAATTCTGCATTAAAAAAAATATATATATTGCACTTTTTTAAATCGCCAGTGTGAAGGCAGCCTAAGGCTACAGAGCGATCATCCAGAGCACGGGTGAAAGCAGGCAATGAATGGGAATCATCACATGATTGTACAATCTGAGCACATCTCTCAGGCAAGACGACACAAACCATCATGAGACGATGCAGACCGTGTCACATTACATCATCCACAGCGCGGCGGACTAAAGGGATTCCACTGTAGTAATCAGGACATCATAAAGAACAGTCTGATAATCCGGCATCATTCGGACTGCTGGAGAGCAGCGATCACAGGAGAGCGGCCAGGTAATGTTGGTGCCAATCTTCTGTCGGACTATTTTGCTACATGCTGGATTAGCAGGATTTCCAGACCACGGGATTGCAGATTAATGGAATTTCTATGTACAAATATGACATTTAGGCCTTCCTCGCACTCGCACGCCTCGGCACAATTTTTTGCGTACTGAACAATGTTTTTGGGCGCGCATCTGCAGGTTTTACTGTACTTTTTGCACCCACAAGGCATGTCCATTTGCGTGCGGCAAACAAAGATGCACCGATTTAAATGGCCAATTAGTCTAATGAGTTGCAGACTTTTTTTTTCCAGTGGAATTACACAGAGTATCACGCATCTCGTTGCACATTGCACGGCTGAAATGCATGGAAATACGTGCCTGTGAACAAACCAATGGGTTCTATTCTCAGCGTGTTGCGCACAAATACGTCTGTGAGAATCTAGCCTCAGGCTTCCTTTATAGAATGGCAACTTGGGACGGATTTGCTGCAGATTTTCTGCATAGAAAATCCACAGTATTTACAGTAACAGTAAAGTGGGTGAGACTTTAAAAATATGGTCCGCACGTTGTGGAAATTGACGCTGCAGTAGGTCAACAATTATAGAATCGGGTTTGCAGTGCAGATTCTACCTCTTCAAACGTGGGGATGAATGTGACACCAAATTCCAAGTCAAAAAGTGTCAAAATGCCAACCAAATGCTGTGGTTTTTGAGGAGGATCTGCTATGGAATATCCACTGCAGAATCCCCCCCCCCCCCCCCCCCAAAAAAAAATAATAATAATATTATATATACACACAGCAAAAGTGAGAAAAACAAAAACACAATGGTGCAGAAATACTATTGAAAATGCTGCAGTAACTACAAATTAAAAGCTGCGCTGTGATTGGTTGTTACGGTCAACTAAGGCAGTTCTTCTTTTAGAGTCATAAATCTGCTCCAATGTGCGCCAGAATATCGTCTTACAGTCTTTGCTACATATTTATGATGTAGTTCAGACACTATTTTGCTAAGGCTGAAAAGGAGTGGGTGTGGCTTTGTAGGGAAAGGGGTGTGGCTAAATGCAACTCAGGCACCAGAATTTGCACCACGACGTTGCTGCAAAAACTGGTATAAACTAAGCCAAATAATAGCTGGCATACAATTAGAAGGAAGTGTCTAAAGATGCTCCAGATGTATCAGCCAATAGGGGGAGATACATTTTAAGACAATGGGGCAGATTAACTATTGAAAAGTCAACAATTTTCTGGTGCGAATTGTGCCAGAAATTTCTCTTCGGTCCCAAAACTGGACAGCAAACAGGCAAACCCCATTATAAACAACAGGGTCCATTTGGCGATATTACCTAGAGCAGAGGTAACTTGCTGGCCTGGTGACCCCCCTAACATCAATTTAGAGACCATAAAACTATCACATCCCTTGTCACTAATTAAGAATTTACTGTTATGTTCATCCCTCCCTAGTATTTATCCAAGTGCTGTTAATCACAACATGTCTGTGCCCTCCTATCCTGTTCTGGAATTTGTTTTAAGTACAAATTAATCATACCATATGCATGCCCTTCCATGTCATCATGTGTATTTATATAAATATGTCTTTAGATCTGTTCCATTATGCCTGAGGAAGAACCCTGGAAGGTTCAAAAGCTCGCTATAACATCATGTATGTTATTGTTAGTTATTAAAAGGTCTCATATCTACAAGATTACTTGGTTTCTCTTACGGAGAACAATCACAGATTGTACTGTTTAACTACTAGGCAGGATTAGTAAATCTGCCCCACTGATTGTAGAGCTGCTCGTATTTTCCTAGAGTTTTATACAGTTAACATCTGGATGCAGTGAGCCTTTGGTCTCAAAAATTTAAAAAAAAACTGCATTTTTGAGGAAGACATCAGCCCAAGACGGCTGTCAGAAGAGCATCTTTTTTACTCTGTATTTCGGGTTTACTTTGCAGATCATGGTGCATAGGAAGTGTGAACCCATCTACTCCCACGGTCGTATTTTTCACAGTTGTGAAAAAAAAAAAAAAAAACACCTCACAAGAAAATAAATACAGCATGACTGAATGTCGTCAGTTTTGTCTCCGCATTTGCATTTATTGGTTTTATTTTCTATTGGGGAAATATGGAGCCAAATACTGATGAAATACACGACATCCGTTTGCACTGGCATCTGTAACATGTCCGTATCACACATCCGTTTTACGGACTTGTAGCAATGCGCTCTTCTGAAACTGGTCTTACAGGTGAAGCTGTAGGTCATAACTTGTATCACGCTGGAATAACAGGTTCAAATCTGTCCCAGGATGATATCTGCATTGGTTTTTATGTTTATTTTCTCTTTATCCGGCAATGAAACAACAAGTGTGGTGGCTCAGCTGTTAGCGCTGCCGTCTTGCCGTGCTGGCATTGTAGGTTCAAACCTAACGAAGGGTGATGCCTGGATGGAGTTTTTCAAAGTTGATGTTGCCCTTGATGAGATTTGACCCCAAGACCCCAGCCGTGCAGGTGAACAGTGCTAACCACTGAGCCATGTACATTTGAGAGGTGCCGCCACCACTGAGCCCTTATTCCACATTGGCACAAAGTATTAGTAATTTTAGGATTTAATTAGCATTAGGTAAATCTATAGTAAAACTGTATTTTTAACATTATTTATCATCATCTACTTGCATTTTCGTATATAAATAAATATTGCCACTTCCATCTGCAACAAAAGAGCCCTAAAAACACAGGTTTAAAAAAAAAAAAAAAAAAGGCATAAAAATCAAATAAAAGCTATATTAGAATATACAGAAAGGGGGGGAAAAACAGCAAATGAGATATAATAGGCAAATAAATACAAAGGCAAAAGCACAAGGAAGAATAATAATAATAATAAACACACAAAGTGGATTAGAATAAACAAAAACAGATGAAAGAAAAAAAACTAAACAAGGGAAGAAGCAAAGAGAAAAGTAAACACAATCTATTAGAGATAACCAGGTCAGAGCTCTCCAACAGAGTAGTTTTCCATCAGGGACATTTGTCCCCCCCCCCCCCCCCCCCCCCCCCTTGGTGTGCAGGATGTAACGCCCCCCTCCTCTCCACATTAGTTCTGATATCTCTTGTAGTATGACCCCCCCACCCCCCACCCCCATCCCCATCCCCCTTCCTCACAACTATCTGCAGGGATCAGGGGGTTTCTTCCATTATTCTGGATACAACTTGTAATCATCCAGAATCTTCTGATTAATTCACAGATAAACCCCGAGTTAATCCAATCACATGAAGACGCCACATGCGACCACTTCGTGTTCCACGATGAAAGGCGGAATTAATGTACCGGAGGGGATTATCAACCCACAGATGATGAAGGATCGTTACACTGTGTGTAAGTTACAGTAGCCGCCACTCTCCGGTCCTCATTGTATCCATTTCTGGAAAAGCTGGGTGACAACCAACATGGGCGCCGCTGCAGCCGCCACTCAACTTTCCTAGACTCAGGAATATTCACAGTGGCGGGTTGTTTACTAATCAGTCCTAACAAAAAACTTGGACCAATTTTCCCTGCAATTTTTTGGGCACTTCTGTGAATTTCTTCTTCGCAGCTAATTTTTATGCACGTAAAAAACAAAAAAAAAAACCTGCGTGATTTTTTATTATTCGGACAGAGTCCGAGCAAATACAAAAAAACTATTGCAGCGCATCCTATTTTCTTGGGATTTTTGGATGAAAATTGCCCAAAGTCTATGGGTGCACCCATTAAAAAAAAAATTTGCATGTAACCATGGCAACCTTAAGATAAAAGTGTGCAGAATCAAGAAGCGTGCAGACTTACGCATTTTTTTTACATGCATACAAATTGCACAAAAATAAAATTAAACGACTTGGAAAAAAAAATGTAAATAAATAAATAACGATTTTTCAGGACTGAAAAGGAAAAAACAAACCACCAAAAAAAAAAAAAAAACCCTCCACACCTATATGAATATACCCCAATGCTGTGCTCAATCCTTCCCAACTACGTATCCATGCAGCTGTCTGCTAAAACTGGGTGATAACTGGAGAAACAGCGACCATACGGGTTGTCCCCCCAGGAAGGACTGGACAGCAGAGCACTGCTCTCACAAATCCTTTGTTTTTTGGGGGGCGCCCCCCTGATTAGAGGTCGATAAACTGATTAATGACCCCAAATTATATTTTTCTCCAGTTGTTGCACAACTACAACTCCCAGCATGTACTGACCTGCCTGCTAGGAGTTGTAGTTTTGCAACAACTCAAAAAGTCACAGATTGGAAATTCCGGCACAAGCTGCAGTTCTTCTCTGGAGAATGGAGGCCACTTGGCTGCAGGGCATGCTGAGAGTTGTAGTTCTGCCAAAAGTTGGAGTCCACTGTCACAGGCTTACTGATAGAATTATGAATGGGAGCGGGGCTGGCAGCGGATGCTTGTCTCTGGAGAGTGGAACCTTCTAGGCTACAGGGTGCTTATCACATGCCCACAGCAAAGAAGGGACATCAAAAGGAGCGCGGCGGCGAGATAATATTTAACTGCAGCGTGTTACGGTAAACAGTTTTACAATTCAAAGGTCTTGTCTGTAAACTTCTGCATAGTAGCAGAGAAAAGCAACTAAAAGTGCTGATAACTCCTAGTCCAGGAGAGGGTTGTGCTGCCCAAGTAGCCTACATCATATGTGAGGATATCAGCTGCTCTACTGAATTTTAGTAACATCAAGTCGCTGCGTTAGGGGAGACGTTACGCATGACTGTAGAAAATAGCCTACTGAAAAATTAAATATCCATACGAGTTACATCCTGTATTATACTCCAGAGCTGCACTCACTATTCTGCTGGTGGAGTCACTGTGTACATACATTACTTATCCTGTACTGATCCTGAGTTACATCCTGTATTATACCCAGAGCTGCACTCACTATTCTGCTGGGGGAGTCACTGTGTTCATACATTACTTATCCCGTACTGACCCCGAGTTACATCCTGTATTATACTGCAGAGCTGCACTCACTATTCTGCTGGTGAAGTTACTGTCTACATACATTACTTATCCTGTACTGATCCGGAGTTACATCCTGTATTATACTCCAGAGCTGTGCTCACTATTCTGCTGGTGGAGTCACTGTGTACATACATTACTTATCCTGTACTGATCCTGAGTTACATCCTGTATTATACTCCAGAGCTGCACTCACTATTCTGCTGCTGGAGTCACTGTGTATATACATTACTTACTACATACATTACGTATCCTGTACTGATCCGGAGTTACATCCTGTATTATACTCCAGAGCTGCGCTCACTATTCTGCTGGTGGAGTCACTGTGTATATCATGCCCTGTGGAGCTTGCAGTTTAGTTTATAATGAAGTGTATAATATTTGGATGTGAAAGGAAATCTGAGAACATATAAACTGCAGCGGGACGGATTATATAATGGTCACATGATCTGCAGACAACAATCACACAGAGAACACAACATTCTTGTATTAACAAATAGACCAGCAGACCGGGCCTGATTATATATCCTACAGTTGCAGAGCTCTAATGTCAGGATTACAAGCCCAGGGTGTGTACAGCGCTTACATAAATTACTTAAACATGTCTCAACCTTCCAATAAGCCAAATGTTTTCACCCCCTGATTATGACGCGCATAAATCATCATCACATGAAGAGCCAACTTTCATAACAAGACAATTTCTCAAAAGCAGATCCGCTGTGTGTAAACATGGGGTCTCCACTGATTGGGATATAGGTCTAGGGACACACACAGGCTTACGGTATAGTAGTGGATGCAATACCACTTACAGCGATTCTACTGTAGCTGCATACGGAGAGAGAGAGAAGCTGCAGGGGGCAGGGGCAGTAATAGAAGAGAGAGAGAGGCTGCGGGGGGGGGGGCAGTAATAGAAGAGAGAGAGAGAAGCTGCGGGGGGGGGGGGGCAGTAATAGAAGAGAGAGAGAGAAGCTGCAGGGGGGGGGCGGGCAGTAATAGAAGAGAGAGAGAAGCTGCAGGGGGGGCAGTAATAGAAGAGAGAGAAGCTGCGGGGGGGGGGGGAGGGCAGTAATAGAAGAGAGAGAGAAGCTGCGGGGGGGGGCAGTAATAGAAGAGAGAGAGAAGCTGCGGGGGGGGGGGCAGTAATAGAAGAGAGAGAGAAGCTGCGGGGGGGGGCAGTAATAGAAGAGAGAGAGAAGCTGCGGGGGGGGGGGGGCAGTAATAGAAGAGAGAGAGAAGCTGCGGGGGGGGGCAGTAATAGAAGAGAGAGAGAGAGAGAGAAGCTGCGGGGGGGGGGCAGTAATAGAAGAGAGAGAGAGAAGCTGCGGGGGGGGGGGGCAGTAATAGAAGAGAGAGAGAAGCTGCGGGGGGGCAGTAATAGAAGAGAGAGAAGCTGCGGGGGACGGGCAGTAGTAGAAGAGAGAGAGAGAAGCTGCGGGGGGCGGGCAGTAGTAGAAGAGAGAGAGAGAAGCTGCGGGGGGCGGGCAGTAGTAGAAGAGAGAGAGAGAAGCTGCGGGGGGCGGGCAGTAGTAGAAGAGAGAGAGAGAAGCTGCGGGGGGCGGGCAGTAGTAGAAGAGAGAGAGAGAAGCTGCGGGGGGCGGGCAGTAGTAGAAGAGAGAGAGAAGCTGCGGGGGGCGGGCAGTAGTAGAAGAGAGAGAAGCTGCGGGGGGCGGGCAGTAGTAGAAGAGAGAGAGAGAAGCTGCGGGGGACGGGCAGTAGTAGAAGAGAGAGAGAGAAGCTGCGGGGGACGGGCAGTAGTAGAAGAGAGAGAGAGAAGCTGCGGGGGACGGGCAGTAGTAGAAGAGAGAGAGAGAAGCTGCGGGGGACGGGCAGTAGTAGAAGAGAGAGAGAGAAGCTGCGGGGGACGGGCAGTAGTAGAAGAGAGAGAGAGAAGCTGCGGGGGACGGGCAGTAGTAGAAGAGAGAGAGAGAAGCTGCGGGGGACGGGCAGTAGTAGAAGAGAGAGAGAGAAGCTGCGGGGGACGGGCAGTAGTAGAAGAGAGAGAGAGAAGCTGCGGGGGACGGGCAGTAGTAGAAGAGAGAGAGAGAAGCTGCGGGGGACGGGCAGTAGTAGAAGAGAGAGAGAGAAGCTGCGGGGGACGGGCAGTAGTAGAAGAGAGAGAGAGAAGCTGCGGGGGACGGGCAGTAGTAGAAGAGAGAGAGAGAAGCTGCAGGGGACGGGCAGTAGTAGAAGAGAGAGAGAGAAGCTGCGGGGGACGGGCAGTAGTAGAAGAGAGAGAGAGAAGCTGCGGGGGACAGGCAGTAGTAGAAGAGAGAGAAAAGCTGCGGGGGAGGGGGCAGTAGTAGAAGGGAGAGAAGCTGCAGGGAGGGGGCAGTAGTAGAAGGGAGAGAAGCTGCAGGGAGGGGGCAGTAGTAGAAGGGAGAGAAGCTGCAGGGAGGGGGCAGTAGCAGAAGGGAGAGAAGCTGCAGGGAGGGGGCAGTAGCAGAAGGGAGAGAAGCTGCAGGGAGGGGCAGTAGTAGAAGGGAGAGAAGCTGCAGGGGGGGCAGTAGTAGAAGAGAGAGAAGCTGCAGGGGGGAGGGGCAGTAGTAGAAGAGAGAGAGAAGCTGCAGGGGGGAGGGGCAGTAGTAGAAGAGAGAGAAGCTGCAGGGAGGGGGCAGTAGTAGAAGAGAGAGAAGCTGCAGGGAGGGGGCAGTAGCAGAAGAGAGAGAAGCTGCAGGGAGGGGGCAGTAGCAGAAGGGAGAGAAGCTGCAGGGAGGGGGCAGTAGCAGAAGGGAGAGAAGCTGCAGGGAGGGGGCAGTAGCAGAAGGGAGAGAAGCTGCAGGGAGGGGGCAGTAGCAGAAGGGAGAGAAGCTGCAGGGAGGGGCAGTAGTAGAAGGGAGAGAAGCTGCAGGGGGGGCAGTAGTAGAAGAGAGAGAAGCTGCAGGGGGGAGGGGCAGTAGTAGAAGAGAGAGAGAAGCTGCAGGGGGGAGGGGCAGTAGTAGAAGAGAGAGAGGCTGCAGGGGGGAGGGGCAGTAGTAGAAGAGAGAGAGGCTGCAGGGGGGGGCAGTAGTAGAAGAGAGAGAGGCTGCAGGGGGGGGCAGTAGTAGAAGAGAGAGAGAAGCTGCAGGGGGGGGCAGTAGTAGAAGAGAGAGAGAAGCTGCAGGGGGGGGCAGTAGTAGAAGAGAGAAGCTGCAGGGGGGAGGGCAGTAGTAGAAGAGAGAGAGAAGCTGCAGGGGGGAGGGCAGTAGTAGAAGAGAGAGAGAAGCTGCAGGGGGGGGGCAGTAGTAGAAGAGCGAGAGAAGCTGCAGGGGGGGCAGTAGTAGAAGCGAGAGAAGCTGCAAGGGGGGCAGTAGTAGAAGCGAGAGAAGCTGCAGGGGGGGCAGTAGTAGAAGCGAGAGAAGCTGCAGGGGGGGCAGTAGTAGAAGCGAGAGAAGCTGCAGGGGGGGGCAGTAGTAGAAGCGAGAGAAGCTGCAGGGGGGGGCAGTAGTAGAAGAGAGAGAGAAGCTGCAGGGGGGGGCAGTAGTAGAAGAGAGAGAGAAGCTGCAGGGGGGGGCAGTAGTAGAAGAGAGAGAGAAGCTGCAGGGGGGGCAGTAGTAGAAGAGAGAGAGAAGCTGCAGGGGGGGCAGTAGTAGAGGAGAGAGAGAAGCTGCGGGGGGGGGCAGTAGTAGAAGAGAGAGAGAAGCTGCAGGGGGGGCAGTAGAGGTAGAGCGAGAAGCTGCAGGGGGGGGCAGTAGAGGTAGAGCGAGAAGCTGCAGGGGGGGGGGCAGTAGTAGAAGAGAGAGAGAGAGAAGCTGCGGGGGGGGGGGCAGTAGTAGAAGAGAGAGAGAAGCTGCAGGGGGGGCAGTAGAGGTAGAGAGAGAAGCTGCAGGGGGGGGGCAGTAGAGGTAGAGCGAGAAGCTGCAGGGGGGGGCGGTAGAGAGAGAAGCTGCAGGGGGGGCAGTAGAGGTAGAGAGAGAAGCTGCAGGGGGGGCAGTAGAGGTAGAGAGAGAAGCTGCAGGGGGGGCAGTAGAAGAAGAAGAGAGATAGAAGCTGCGGTGGGGGGGGGAGTAGAAGAAGACAGAGAAGTTGCAGGGGGGACAGTAGAAGAGAGAGAAGCGACCGATCAGAGAGCTGCAGGAGCTGCGTACACGCGACTGTTCTCACCTGCTCTACTCTGGGCACCTCCACCGCCGGCGCTCCGGACACGCAGCTTCGCTTGGAGCCTCCCCACGGTCTGAGGTGTATTTTGCCCCGCAGCAGCCCCCACACCCGTCCGCCGCCCGCTGCCATGTCCCGGGCTGTGCTGGAGCTGAGCGGCCGTCGTGAGCCCTCACTCTCCGCTACCACGTCCTGAGCCAGCCAATCATAATCCACACTGTCATTCGCAACCAATCACTGTCCGTTCTGTCACACTTTCAGCCAATCATTTTCACGACTATCACAACAAGCCCCCTTCACGGTTCCTGCTGTCACACCAACAACCAATGAAAGTCTGAACTGTCACATCAACAACCAATGAGCGGCGACAGGCACTTTCGGGTTGCGGTGTTCTTCGGGAGTTGTAGTTTCCTGCATGTAATGCTTATCCTTAGTCGTCGGTTTGGTATACGGTGAAAAGGTGAGGGCGGGCTCCCCCTGCTGGCGGCTGAACATATAGCGGTCATTGCTGCAATCACAAGGAAGATGGAAGGCGGAGTGTGATGGACTGTATATGGTTACTGGTGCTGGAAGGGTTAATGCTACTTGTATTCCTTATAGTGTGGAAATTGGAGCAGCAGAGCAGAGTCTGTCCGCAGCAATCATACATTATATTATATCATTAGAGTAGTGTATTAGAGAGCCAACATGATGGCGCCTCGTTAGTACCGCCATACAGCGCCCACCTAGTGCTGCACGTGTATCAACAATGCAAAGAACAATAAGGGCTCATTCACACGGGCGTATGCCTGCTTCAGTAGCAAGCGCAGCGTATTTACTTGACTTTCAGGACGGTTGCTCCACTCCAAGGTGGGTTCTGTTGGAGGGGTTCAGAGTCCCCCTCTCTGATCACTGCATCTGATTTTTGTCTGCTCCTGCACCTAGCCACCTGTGTAGTAAATAAACACGTCAGTCCTGACTGCTCCAGTACCAAGTCATCATAGGGTTTTGTTAGCAGTCCAGGATGAACGTAACATATAAGCCTGAGGTCTGGCATGAACCATACTGTGCCCATCACAAGATCTGACAGGGGAGAACGACCACTAGACACCCGGGTGGGGGACAGTGACGAGGACACTGAGGGTTGGAAACCCTGAAGATTGTACTATGAATCAGTATGGTTGAAGCCAGAGTGTGAAGGCCCTGAGTCTTTCTGAGAGTGGTGCCAACCATCTTGGGTGGAGAACATGCCTGTACCGGTGAGCGAGTAAGGTTTCCACAATTGGTGGAGGATGTGTTGGTAGGGAATGGCACACAGAGAGAGTGCCGCAAGTTGAATATAGAGAGCCAGGAGGCCAATGAAGGTCCAAGTTGAGGTCCTGGCTCTGTAGATTGTGGATAAGGAGACTACTAAAAAGAGCCCTGCTGGGTTTGTCTACAAATGGCTTAGTGCATGCATGGATGTCCAAAGGCAGAATGGCCAATCAAACCCCACTAGACTGCAGGTGGAGTCCCGCGGTCTACTGGTGTGAACGGGGACCAAAGAAGTCTATCAGTTTGTCCAGAGAAACTGCCACAAGAGGAGAAGAGTCCACAGAGTGGTGAGGCCATTCTAAAGACTGTTGGTCCTGAGCAGCACGGACTTAAAAAGACTGATAGATACAATGGTTTATAAATTATAAGGTTTTTATAGATAATGGGCTATACGCATAAATTATTCTCTGAAAGTATATAAATGAAAGCATAAAGTATTAGGTTTTTATATGTGTGTATATATAATTGGAAATACAGGATCAGAATATTAATTGGGTAATGGAAGCAGTATGTCCTCGTTAATAGATAAGACAAGTGTGCATTGAATAGCTATGTAACACTACAGTATCACAGATCCGTGTTATGCATTAAGTGAATGATGTATTCAATCACGTGACTATAATGACGTGGTGGGTCACGTGAGATGATTGTAGTATACAGCCCCGTTTTTATGAATGAATGTAATGACATATTCAATCACGTGACGAGAATGACGTGTTGCGTCACGTGAGATGACCTCATGACACCAAGATGGCACCGGGCACGGCGTCCACCGAGAACAGGTATTTGCAAGTAAGACATTTTTAATTGTGTTTATATAGATGAGTTTTCTGTGCAGAATGTATGTATTGCTTGAGAAAGGCGGGTATGTACCGCCGAAACGCGTTGCAATAAAAATGAAAAGACTAGTAAATAACAAGCTGAACTTCCTGAGTTCTGGAGCGCGGGGGGCGGGGGGGGGGGGGTATTGTTTGCCTTGGATCTATTTTGGATAGATAGAATGGTACAAGAGTTAATGATGATAATAATAAGACAAAGTCAGGGGAATTACAGGATGTATTTTCCTTGCCTGTTGATGCAGTGGAAACTGCCCAGTGTGCACTAGTGTCTAAGGGAGATCTGTCTGCAGAGTACACTGACAAAAATGTAATGTTGCATGATGTTTTCGTTGCAGGATGGCGCAGTGAAAGCCGCACAGTGTGCATTAACCTCTAATGAAAACATGTCTGAAAACTGTATTGCTAAAAACGTGTTACTCAAAATGTTTTATAAGGGAGATGGAATAAATCCTCCACAACTTCCCTTATTTGCATATTACCCAGAGGAGCGTGCATGGCCATTTGAGTCTCCTCACTTAGTTTATAGTATATAGTTGCTCTCCCTAAGGAGAAAAGAGCATTTCTGACCCTCAAAATGTTTTCTATTGACACAGAAGTCTCATGTGAGGAAGATTGTGGAATGTTTGGTTCTGTCTATAAAATGTCTAGAATTTGTAGAAGCATTCCCCAATCTACACAGGTGAAGGCAGAGTCTGAACAGGCTATTATAGGAAGTTCAGCCACCTCCCATGTGGGAGTTAGCTCAAATCTGCCTCTAGTAGAGATGAGCGAGTATACTCGCTAAGGCACATTACTCGAGCGAGTAGTGCCTTAGCCGAGTATCTCCCCGCTCGTCTCTAAAGATTCAGGGGCCAGTGACAGGTGAGTTGCGGAAGGGAGCGTAGGGGAGAGAGGGAGAGAGAGATCTCCCCTCCATTCCTCCCCGCTGCTCCCCGCCCCCCGAATCTTTAGAGGCGAGCGGGCAGATACTCGGCTAAGGCACTACTCACTCGAGTAATGTGCCTTAGTGAGTATACTCGCTCATCTCTAGCCTCCAGTGGTAAATTGTAGAAATAATGAAAAGAATGTATGTAGTACTATAAGTGAAGGCAAACATGAGAAAAGTGTAGCCAATGTAGTTTCCTGTGAAACTGACGTAGTTGTTAGTAGCAACTAGAGATGAGTGAACGTGCTCGGCCCCGCCCCTTTTTCGCCCGAATACCGCGATTTTCGAGTACTTCACTACTCGGGCGAAAAAATTCGGGGGTCGCCGTGGCGGCGCGGGGGGTTGCAGCGGGGAGTGGGGGGGAGAGAGAGAGGGCTCCCCCCTGTTCCCCGCTGCTACCCCCCACGCCGCCACGCCTCTCCCCGCCCCCCGGCGCACCCGAGTACTTTTCACCCGAGTAGTGAAGTACTCGAAAATCGCGGTATTTGGGCGAAAAAGGGGCGGGGCTGAGCACGTTCGCTCATCTCTAGTAGCAACCAAATGTGTGTTGGGACTACAGATAGTAAAATTGCAAAGAAGAAGAAAAAGAGAAAGAAGATTGCTTCTAGTAAGACAGAAGATGTTTTCATTGTGGACCTTGTGGTCCAAGATGAGAAAGAGAATGAACAGTTGGTCAGAGTTCAGGAGGAACTTGTACAGATGCGAGTTTGCACAATTTTTCTTCTGGAGGCCAATATGTGCGCAGAAGATGCCTGTGAAGCTGTGAATAGAAGATATGATGCGCAGTTGGAAAAGGAAATTGTCAAGTTTTGTCTAGTTCGAAAAAAAGCCAAGAGGCAAAGGCTATTGATAGAAGAGGAGAAAGGAAGACTCCAGAGAGAGAGGATGCTCTCAAAGAAGCAACTTAGTTGAAAGTTGACTTTCTTAAAGGAGAATAAGTGCCTTAGAAGATTGGCTGAAGCTGATCACAAGTTGTTGCTGGAAAAGCAAACCGCTCAGTGTGAACAAAACTTAGAAGACTTGAGAAGAAAATGAACTATAAGGGCTCCTACCCACTTGCGTCTTTTTAACGCTGCGATGTCACTGCGTTTGTTTTAAACGTGATTGTCAATGGAACTTTCTAATGTTAAAAACACATCGCAAGTTTGTGCTTTGCTTTTTGTGCCATTGACAATCGTGTTAAAAAAACGCAGCGATATCACAGCGTTAAAAAAACGCAAGGGGGGAGGAGCCCTAAGGCTGGATTCACATGGGAAGGATTTGCCACGGAAATTCCATGCAGAATTTCTGTGCATCCAATCCGCCTGCGGCTCCTAATCCTGGGATTAACCAGCCATGTGGATGAGCTTTTGCAAAAATCTCGTCCACACGGGGCAGCAAGGCCGCACTGAGCCAGCACTGTGGCACAGAATTGACAGCCTAAGCATGTCAATTCTTTTTTTTACGTTGGGGCCTCTGCCGGTGACCGAACCGCTCCAAAACCCGGGACAAACTGCCGCGGGTTTTGAAGCAGCACTTATCCCGCAGAAATCTTGTGGTTTTTTGGTGTGGCCAAACCGCAAGATTTCCACGGGATTTCCATTCCGTGGGAACCCAGCCTAATGGATATCTTTCAAAAACTCACGAAGAGATACAATGCTTCAGAAATTAAACTGATCGCAGATTATGTCTGGAAGCACAAGCTATGCAGTGTGAACTGGGCTTTGAAAAATGTGAATGACAGCCCAAGAGTTAGAGCTGAGGCGTTGCAAGACAGAAAGAGATTCTACAGATTTGTGTAATCAAATTGCTGAGTTGAAAATGCAGTTAGCCAAGAAAAATGATGAGTTGGATTCTCAGATAAGGGAACTCAAGGAAAACCTAGAATTGGAGAAAACTGCTTGCAGCCAAACGGATAAACTAACAAGGATCTTGGAAGATATGCTGGACATCAAAGAAGCCCAAGAAGCACTCCATAAATAAGAGGTAACCCAGTTGAAGCAACACTTAGTTGAGAAAGCTTAACTACATGAAGCTCAAATCTGGGAGCTTAAACAAAATCATGCTCAGGTTATGGAGGAACTGTCCAAACACTTGGAGCAAACTAAACAGGCTCTGCAAAGGGAGCGGAATGAGTTGAACAGTGAAATAAAGGTACTTCTGCAAGACAAGCGTGACTCTGAAGACAAGAGCCAAAAGGTAGATGCACAGCTTTAAGAGCTTTAAGTAACGGTTGCAGAAGGTGATAGGTTACAGACAGCTGTCTGAGAAGCCAAGTAGACTGCAGGTGGAAATGGAATCACAGACCCAAGAGTCTCAGAAATTCTTGCAAGGAGAAATTAGTCAGAAGTTTGATCTTAGTACATACAGTACCTGAAAAGAATGGAAGATAAGAGAAATATGTTCTTCAAGCATTGTTCTTTCCCTGACGAAGAAGCCAGTCTCAGGCTTCGTAATGCGTAGGAACTTTTTGGGCAACGGCGGCCATCATAGTCAGCCGTGTGACGTCACACTTTAGCCATCAGTCTTCTTTCACACCGCTGCTTCCGGCTTGGAGCAGTGTGTGCTTTTGTGAGTTAGTTCCAGTGTGCATTCTTTTAGTCCTGCACCTATCATGCAGTGATAACCACCCCCAATGAAGATTGTGAGGATCAGCTCACACCAGACTTCCCTCTCTTCAGGGGGTGCAAATTGGGACAACACCACTATACAGGACTTCTCTGGAAGGCATCCCCCTGTTGACTAACAGGCTTCCTTGTATTCATGGTGAGTGCCTGCAGTCCACTAGTTGCAGATATTTATATTTGTTTAACACATATTGGGATGAGTTGAGGTGGCGTGTTTCTTACCTCACACTTAACAACATAGCTCCAACAGAGTTGGGTTTTTTTGTGCACCGTTCTTTTTTATGATTTTCAGCCACTGATATTATCTATAGGCCACAGTAGCAGCCTATACACGGTTGCTGCATTAAATACAAGACCTTTGGCACGGAGTCCATTTTACCTATTTCTATGTTCCTCAAGCAGTTGCAGGGAGATGCAGAAATGAAGAAAAACCTGTTAAAGCAGATTACAATACTTCAGAATATAACTGCATGCTGGGTCTCTGTTGGAGAACAAAAGCGCAAAATCATAGAAGAATTGGAAGCTGTAAATCAATGGCATGAAGAAAGAGCAGCTATGACAAATTAGAGAAGTTTATAATGAGTCTTCAGCAGACATTAGAAGATATTAGTATGGAGCTTGGCCACCGACATCTGAAGGTGTCCAACTGAGAGAAGAAACAGAAGATGTATGGCTTACTGTAGAGAAAATCATGTCTGCAAGATATGCCAATGAACGTGAGCGAGCTGAAGAGAGGGCTAGGGCAAAAAAAGTCAAAGCGCTCTCCTTGGTACGTGCCTTGGAAGAGACCTCTGAAATAAGGGCTAAGACAGAATGGCTTAACAAGCGGCTGCACACGGAAATACAAGACTGGATTAGCACCGAGATGGATACTAAAAAGACAACTCTGGTACAAAAAAAGCTTAAGAGAGTGCTCCAGCAACCAGTAGAAGGAATGAAGACCCTGTTGGAGAATCTTAAAAATAAGATACAAGCGGTAAAACATGCCAAATTATGCGTAGAATGTGACCTGGGCGTTACAGGTGAACAGTTTGTAAAAGCTGAAAAAGTCTTGAGGGAAGAAATCACTCTGTAAACAATAGTAAAGACACTGAGAAGATAAGGGCTGAGCAACAGATGGGGGTGAGCGATCCTCTGAAACACAAGAGACCAAGGAGAAGGCAGAAGGTGAGGCTGCAGAAGGTGCAGGTGAAGAAAATCATGTAAAAGAAGTTGCAGAGAAAAACAGAATTAGTAGAGGCAAATTCTACATAAGGACATGAAGAGAAGCAACTGAAGAAGCAGGAATAAGCAAGAACATGAGGAAGATGAGTTGCAGCAAGAGATGCAAGGTCGACAGGTGGCAGCTAGGAAAGTGGCAGGTATAGAACAGGAAAAACTAGCAAAAATAAGGAGATCTGCTAGTTTTGACCCCGGAGGGGCAAAGGCTATAATTAGGCCTATGACCTTTGTTGTGTGTGTGTGGGAGGTGATATGTGTGACAAAGTAGTTCATGGAAGGGCTTGCAGTGGTCATGAAAACAGGCATTCTGCATGCTAATCAGAAGGGACATATATATGAGTGTGTCTGGAGGAGGTAAAACCTCCAAACACATTCAGTCCCAGGCTGAAAGCCAGAGTGAGAGGCTGCAGAGGCAGTGTCAGGAACTGAGAGCCTGAGGTCCGGTGTGGACCAGACTGTGTCCGTCACAAGGTCTGACAGGGAAGCACGCCCCCTAGACACCCGGGTGAGGGACAGTGACAAGGACACTTTACACACAATTAAAAAATCTGCATTTGGTTTAAAAAAATGTATGTATTGGTTAAGTCCACATATGGCTTTTAATACTGTATGCAATTTCTTAAAAGCGCACATAGTTTTTGAATACCGTATGCAATATTTTTTAAGTGGTTTTTTTTAAAATTGTGATCCAAAAATGCAACAAAATACATGAGGGCACACAAGGCAACTGGGTTCAGCACCCCCTCGACAGACCACCAGTAGAGAGGATCATCCGACAAGTATGAGCAGTTCCAATTGTTTTGTTGTCTGCCATCCAGATACAGATGGTGCCATCGTTATACTCTGGTGTCTGTATGAACCATTTCCAAGTACTTGGACATTTGGTCTCACGGTGCCCATTATGTCTACGGCTTTTTACACCCCCCCTTGCCTCCATTTGCAGTGGTGTCGTGAAGATGAAACTGGACGCTACAGAGTGCAACCGGGTTGTCTTCAGTAATAAATCCAGGTGTAGTTTGGGCGCTGACAATGGCCATGCTCATGTCTGGAGACCTCGGAGTGAGCGCCTCAATCCTGCCTTTGCTGTGGAGCAGCACACTGCACCAACTGATGGTGTGATTGTCTGGGGGGGGGGAAGCAATGCATAGGACAGTCGGTCCCCCCTAGTAGTGGTATGAGGGACAATGACAGCTTAGCGATATGTTCAGGACATCTCTCAGCCACGTGTTCCTCTCATGGTGGCTTCCAAGAGGCATTTGCAAGCAGGATAATGCTTGGCCGCACACAAAAGGGGAATGTCTCCACAACATTGTCACACTACCATGGCTGCCCGGTTGCCAGATTTATCACCAATAGAACATGTATGGCACCATCTGGGATGCCAACTTCAATGGCCTTCAAGTCTGCATGATCTTAGGGGCCATATGCCACAGCATACCGTACAGAACCTGTATGCCTCCATGCCTGCCTGTATCACATCTTGTATCCAAACCTAGACGCAGAACGACAGGGTACTAGAGCCTCCATCACTGCCGGTATCACATCTTGTATCCAATCTAGAGAAGGTATAACAGGGTACTAGAGCCCTTATGCCTGCCGTATCACATCTTGTATCCATATGTACATATGCTTGCTGTAGAATAAATGCTGGCAGGCGCAAATTTTAAAGAAATTCTGTCTTCTGGAGTGTTTTCTACATGTGTGTTGCCCATTTCCGGACTGAGATGTCGGCGATCCACAGGTGAGTGAACCCAGCTTGCCACAACACATAGATGTGAGGTAGATTCTCTTCAGTATATGCACATAAACGAGTGTTAGATTCTCCTCAGTATATACACATAGAGGTGAAGTAGATTCTCCTTAGCATACAAATCCTTTCCCTAGGCTTTATGGTTTCTGAGAAGAGAACTCATGTATCACAGATTTTTGCACAGTTTTTCATGCTTAGAATTGAATATTGAAGTTGCACCCCCTTTACTTTTCCTATCTAGGACCTAAAGAAAGGTTGTGCCAAATTTCAAGTTTATACAACACCAGGAAATTAGAGAATTAGATTAGGTACATTACAGAGGGGGTCACTTACTTTCTCGCTTAGAATTGAATAATCAAGTCGTCACCCCTTTAAATTTCCTAATTAGGGTGTAAAGCAAGTTTGTGCCAAATTCAAAATTTGTGTAGTACACATGGGTTATTAGTTACATTACATAAGGGGTCACTTACTTTGCACTTAGAATTGAATAATCAGGTTGTGACCCCTTTAAATTTCCTATTTTGGATCTAAAGAATGGTCGTGCCAAATTTCACATTTGTATGACACTGGGAAGTTAGAGCATTAGTGGCGAGTCAGTCAGTGAGTCGGTCAATGAGGACTTTCACTATATATATATATATATATATATATATATATATATATATATATATATATATATATATATATAATCCCTGCAGAAAAGCGATTAATGATAATTAACTTCTCATTTTACGTGATGAATGAGCTAAAAAATATCTACATAAACACCTACATTTACTGTGCAGATGGAGACAATCTAGTTCTCACTGTTATCAGAGATTTTAAGCTGGGGGAGGCTGATGTTGTGTACATAGGTGTAATTACAGAAGAAAAGAACATTTTCCTCAATGGTCACTATTTTATCTCACACACACTGGGGCACATTTACTGCTACAAATGTGTCACTTTTATGTAAATCGCGTCACATCTGCTGGGTTTCATTTTTTTCTATAATGATAACATCCAAAAAATAGTCCAGCACTGCACAATGTAAAGGGTCATACAGCGTCCAAATAATTGTCATCCAGAGTCCTGATATATTCTGCATTAGAGATGAGCGAACGTGTTCTTAACGAACACTTACGCACCCGAACACCGGCTTTTCCGAGGACTTCCGTGTTCGCGCGTAAGTATTCGGGGGGCGCCGGGGGGCGGGGAGAGGCGCGGCGGCGCGGGCGGCAGCAGCGGGGAACAGGGGGGAGCCCTCTCTCTCTCCCTCTCCCCCCCACTCCCCGCCGCAACCCCCCGCGCTGCCACGGCGACCCCCGAACTTTTTTCGCCCGAACACGGAATTCCTCGCGAAGTTCGGTGTCCGGGCGAAAAGGGGCGGAGCCGAACACGTTCGCTCATCTCTATTCTGCATACATTATCTAGAGAGATGAAACCTTTTGCTCTAAAGCACATTCTCAGTCCCCTTATATCCTATGTACTGTATATATTGTCCTCTTCTTCCAGAAAATAACCCCTCTGGAGGAACAGTTTTCAATGTACTTTGGACAATCACCTCAGAGGTATTTTGGGGGATTTAGTAACATGGTATGTAAGGCTAAAAAAAGACACAATTCATCAATTTCAGCCTATTATCCTGCAATGTTGTTCTAGAAAATGCCCCCCCCCCCCCCCCTTCCTGCCTTCCATGAGGTAGAAGCCAATTTTCCTCATTTTAGGGGAAAAAAAAAATCACATAGTTATTGGGTCGCCCCTCAGCTGTCTTTTTCTAAACTTAATAACTTCAATTTTGATAAGCATTGTAGTCCCGTTCCCCATCTTTGAATCCACTGAAGCTCTGGTATGTCCTTCTGGAGTAACATAGTATGTTAGGCTGAAAAAAGACATATGTCCATCCAGTTATCCTATTAACTCTACAATATTGATCCAGAGGAAGGCAAACCCAAAGAAGTAGAAGCCAATCTTCCTCATTTAAGGGGGAAAAAAAATCCAAACTCCAATTTGACAATTAGTGACTATAACCTGTTAGGTCTGCTACCCTCTTGTGGTTGCGGGCAGATGCAAGCATTGCTCTGCTCCTCCTGTGTGTGTGGACTCTATATGTCTGTTTTCCTCCAGCATTGAAGAAGTTAACCAGTTCCCTTGCTCTCAGCTTACCTACAGGGCTAATAGGCATTTCTCTCCTATTTAAGTTTGGCTGATGTACTTTCTCTTTGCCTCAGTATTGTTGTGTGTTTGTTTCAGACATCCAGCATTCCTAGGTCATCTGTCTCTGACATCTGTCTGCTTGTCCCTGTACTTCTGTTTTTCCCGCCCTTGCTCCTTTCCTGTTCAAGTTTTGGCTCTGTCTTTCAGCATTGCCTTCCTATCTCTGTTCTTTCTGTCTGACTTGTATCTGTATTACATTTATTGGTTGCCTCCCTGTCTCTGCACCTTATCCCATTTGCATGTATAGCTCTGTCATCCTGCATAGCCTCCCTACTACTGTCTTCCCAGTCTGCTCTTTGTCTTGTATGCTAGCTGGTGTGATCCTGCCTCAGTCACTCAGCATAGATCCCCTGCCTGTAATCATATCTTTACACATCTGTCTGCTGTCAGTCCTGTACTTCTCTCCGGTGTCCTGTTAGGGATAGTCAGGCCTGAGAGAAAGACAGTGGGGCCGTTCTTATCAGGATGCCAACCCCACTTATAGGCAGGGGTACCCCCATCTCCCTTAAAAGCAAAGGGCTAGATTTCCGATCTGACCACCAGCGGTCAGCTGCCAGCCACACCGGGAGTAGCCCAAAGCCAGGCCGGTTGGTGGGCCCACAGTCGTTTCTGTAACAATCTATATATATAAAGGCAAAAGCACTGACTTACTGACTGACTCGCCACTAATTTTCTAACTTCCCGATGTAGATCAAACGTGAAATTTGTACACCTGAGAAGGGGAGTCACAATTTGATTATTCAATTGCAAGTGCAAAAGTAACTGACCCCCTATGTAATGTACCTAATTTAATTCTCTAACTTCTCAGTGTCGTACAAACTTGAAATTTGGCACAACCATTGTTTAGGTCCTAAGTAGGAAGCGTAAAAGGGTCACAACTTTATTATTCAATTCTAAGTGCAAAAGTAAGTGACCCCCTATGTAATGTAATAGTAACCCACATCTGTACCACAGAAACGTGAAATTTGGCATGACCATTGCTTAGGTCGTGAATAGGAAAAGTAAAGTGGTTGCCGGGGAAACCTCTCTTCGTACACCGTGGGCATCAGCTGTTTATTACAGCTGATATCCACGGGCCACAGATTTAATCAGTCGCCCGGCTGATCAGCACTATTAATCCTTTAAATGCCACTGTCAATTCTGATAGCAACATTTAAATCCCCTGAAAGATGTTTGGGGGTCCCATACAGCCCCTCATGATGTAGGGAGCCGTGCAGGTGTCATGGCAGCCGGGGGTCTTCTGAAAGGCCCCAGGGATGCCTAAGCAGAATGCCCATCAAGCTATCCCCGTGGGGTGGCTTGTTAGACTGCCTGTCAGATCGCAGTATGATGTAATGCTGTGGCATTACATCATACTGCAGGAGCGATCAAAGCATCACATATTGTGGTCCCCAAGGGGACTAAAAAAGGAAGTAAAAATAAGATCACTAAAGCTTTAGTATTGGTATAAAAAAAAAAAAGGAATAAAAGTTTAAATCACCACCCTTTTGCAACATCTATAATAAAAACATCTAAATCATAAAAATCTCATATCGTTGTGTCTGTAAACATCTGACCTATCAAAGTATCTTGCACTGTGAACGTTGACCAAAAAAATAAATAAAGAACACCATTAAGCACTTTTTCGTCACCCTGCCTCTCAGAAAAAATGCAATAAAAAGGGATCAAAAAGTTGTATGTATTCCAAAATGGTACCAACGTAAACTACAGGAGGTTTTGCAAAAAATGAGCCCTCACACAACTATGTCGATGGAAAAATAAAGTTATTGCGCGCAGAAGATGGCGGCAGAAAATAATTTTAAAAAATTAAGATACAAATTTCTTATCGTAGTAATCGTACTGACCCATAGAATAAAGTTATCATCTCAATTTTGTCAAGGCGCACTGAAAGATGTCAGAATGCCGGTTTTGTTTTTTGTCATTTTACTCTATTTAGAATTTTTAAAAAGTTTTTCAGTACATTATATGGTACATTAAACAGTACCATTGAAAATACAACTCGTCCCGCAAAAAACAAGACCTCATACAGCGACGTTGATAGATAAATAAAGGAGTTACAATTTTTTAAAAGGCGAAAGAAAAAATGAAAATAAAAAAAAGAGCAGCTTCCTTAAGGAGTTAAGGGGAAAAAGTGAGGAGAGTGAGAGAATTAGCACATTCTGAGGAGGGACATTGGTACATGCAGTCTGAGGAGAATGTAATGCTTCTCTATGTGTATACATATTTTATTCCTCTGAAGTAACCACGACTTCATAAAATTTTCCATGCGAATAACAGATAAAACACCTGTATGAAATTAACTCAGGTGAAGCCAGATATATCAGCTAGTATGTAATATTGTAATGCTAAAGAAAGTTGTCCAGACCCCTATTAAACTCTTTTATCGAATTTGCTAACACCTGTCCTCAGGTAGAGAGTTCCATAGTCTCACTGCTCTTACAGTAAGGAACCCCTTCTACTTTGGTGTAGAAACTTTCTTTCCTCTAAATGTAGAGGGCGCCCCCTTGTTACAGTCGATATAAATAGATGATGAGATCTCTGTATTGTCCCCTGATATATCTATACATAGTTATTAGTTTGCCCCTCAGCCGTCTTTCTTCTAAACTTAATAACCACAATTTTAATAACCTCTCTGGGTATTGTAGTCCACCCATTCCACTTATTACTTTAGTTGCCCACCTTTGTACCCGCTCAAGCTTTGATATGTCCTTCTTGAATATCGGTGCCCAAAACTGTCCACAATATCCCATGTGCGGTCTGACCAGTGACTTGTAAAGGGGAAGAACAATGTTCTCGTCATGCGCCCCTAGACCTCTTCTGATGCACCCTATGGGCAACATCAACTTTGAAAAACTACATGCATACATCGCTTAGGGCTCATTACACGGGCGTATTGTCACCAAATGCATTTGTATTTCCCTTGCATAACATGCGGTGAATAGTGGCAATGAAAGTCAATGGACTTTCACTCTGTGTATGGTTCGCAGGAGAAATAAATCGCAGCATGCTGTATTTATCGGCGTATCATATGCAGCCCTCGAATGGCAATGCTAACAACTAAGCCACCACAGATTGAATGAACATAAAAACCCAATACAGACATCACCCTTGGGCAGCTTTAAACCTACAACTCCAGCAGTGCTAAGAACCGAGCCACCATGCTTGTTTTTCCTTCTTTCTTCTCTGGAGGAGAACACAAAGAGAACATACAAAGTTCAGGCAGGTGTTGTACTTAGTCAAATTTGAACTTAGGACCCCAGAGGAAGGGCAACAGGGCTAATGACTAAGTCACTGTGCCTTTTCTTCCTTATTCTTCTTCCTCTTTCTCCTACTTCCTCTTCCTCCAGAGGATTAGACAATGGCATCTGCGCTCCAGCAATGTTATTAGGAAATATAGAAAGTACTTAGGGAGGTAGAGATCCCGCTGTTTTCCTTAAAGACCGAAGTAATTATTCAATTGGTTCCAAAGAGTTCCAATAGCTGGTAAGGGTGGAACTACTCTCTTTTATTTTTGGTACATGTTACAGGGGTTAAATGGCAATGCACTTCAGTGTGAACTGCACGCCTTTATCAAGCTAATAGTAATAAAAAAATTACAAGTAATTGTATACGACACAGGACAATGAAGCGCAATAGAACGTTGTTACAGCGGGACGAGTCGCACCGGCTGGATGGACGGGGAAGAGGGGAAATCATGTCATTCCGACATCACATCTGATGGACTAGAGGAGAGGTGTCCATCCTAGTAACGTATGTGCGTCCACTCATTTACTGCCGCTGACGGTGGGTGACGTAATTAAGAGGCCCCTTCGCTCGGGACATTAGAATTGCATTAAAAAAAAATCTCCATTAAAACATGATTAAATATACACAAATTAACTAAAAAAATAGACTAATAATCACCCTGGTATATGAACACTAGTGATACATGAATTTTTATAAATCTCTCTCCCTTTGTACATAATTAATATGATATATATATATATCTTTTTTTTTTTTTGAGCATAGAATACACATTCATATAATGAAATCCACGATATTATCACAGGTTGCTGGTAGGTCCGTAATGATATATATTTATAGAGAAAATATTTTTTAAAAATTCATAAAAACATTCATGATGCTAATATGCATAAATACATAATAAAAGGGTAATAAATTGGTTAGATAAAAATTGTCAAAATGGTATCCACACAGAGGTTAAAATAAGAATAATTAGTATACACATATGGGTTTTCATAAATGAAATGACACTCACAACCATTCCTTGCTGAATGCATTCCCAATAATACATGTCCACTGCATAATCAGTATATGGGTGTTGTTATTATATATATATATTTTATAAACTTATTTAACATTTTTTTCATATTTTTCCCAATACCTCATTGAGTCCTGCTGGAACCGACGTATTTAACCTGAATATCCAGAATATTTCGCGAGCTCTTAAGCGGGAAAATGATTTGGGAAAAACTTGTTCCAATGGCGTTACACTGAGATCTCGCATCTCGCTATTGTGCTTCTCCAAGAAATACCTTGAGACACTATGCTTTGTGTATCCTTTTGTAATATTGAGTCTATGATTGTTAACTCTAGATCTTAGTGCATTCATGGTTCGCCCCACGTATCTCACACCGCAGGAGCATTCAACCAGGTAAATGATAAATTGCAAACTGCAGTTCAAAAATTCTTTGATCTCAGTGGGTTTCTGTTCCTGGTCGGTTGACATATTTTTTTCTACCCTGTTGTATAACTATGCAACTATGAGGTCATGGACACATTTATAAACGCCAACTGATTTTATTAGAAACATATCATGAGTTAGTGTCTCAGGAACCTTTTTTTATGGGCAGGATGGTGACAAAATGTTCTTCAATTACTCATTTCTTCTAAAGTTAACCCTTGGGGTTCTTTAAATGTCATCCTTCAAGAATGGGTCGCTTCTTAGCATTCCCCAATGTTTATTTAGTATTCTTTTAATGAGATGGTGTTGTGTGCTGAACTTGGTAATAAATGATGCTGAATTTCCTTGGTCTTTATTGTAGGGATCCGGTCGTTTTCCAAGTGTTCCAGATGTCTTCTCCATTAATGCCCTTTGGTAGGCCGATTCCACACGGTCTGGGGATATTCCTTCTCTTTAAACCTTCTCTTTAATTTTAATGATTGTTCTTCATACGTTCTTGTGGAGGAGCAGTTTCTCCTAATTCTTTGGAATTGCCAAAAAGGATGTTTATTCTCCAGTGCTTGGCATGGCAACTGGAGAAACTCAAGTAACTGTTGGTATGGTTTTTTTGGTTTTTTATTTCTATTATTTTCCCAACTTGTGAAGATAACTCCAAATCTAAAAACACGGACTCAGTTTTGCTGATGTCCTCTGTCCTTTATAATTCTCTTTCTTCTCCTTCTGTAGAGAAGAAAAAACAAGCATAGTGGCTTAGTACTGGAGTTGTAGGTTCAAAGCTGAACAGAGGTAACTGTATTGAGTTTTTCAAAGTTAAAGGGGTTGTCCCGCGCCAAAACGGGTTGTTTTTTTTTTTCAATAGCCCCCCCGTTCGGCGCGAGACAAACCCGATGCAGGGGTTTAAAAAAAAAAAACAAAACGGATAGTACTTACCCGAATCCCCGCGCTCCGGTGACTTCTTACTTACCTTGCGAAGATGGCCGCCGGGATCTTCACCCTCGGTGGACCGCAGGTCTTCTGTGCGGTCCATTGCCGATTCCAGCCTCCTGATTGGCTGGAATCGGCACACGTGACGGGGCGGAGCTACGAGGAGCAGCTCTCTGGCACGAGCGGTCCCATTCAGAAGGGAGAAGACCGGACTGCGCAAGCGCGTCTAATCGGGCGATTAGACGCTGAAAATTAGACGGCACCATGGAGACGAGGACGCTAGCAACGGAACAGGTAAGTGAATAACTTCTGTATGGCTCATAATTAATGCACAATGTACATTACAAAGTGCATTAATATGGCCATACAGAAGTGTATACCCCAACTTTGTTTCGCGGGACAACCCCTTTAATGTTGCTCTTGGTGAGATTTGACCCCAGGACTCCGGCATTGCAAGACAACAGTGTTGACCACTGAGCCACAGCCATTAAAGAGGAGGCACCTGACACGGCTTGTCGGTTGTGATGGTGTCGTGGCATGTTGGCTACGATTCAGGGACAGACGAGTCACTCTGCCACTATGCAGGTCACTGGTTAACACACATTTTGCGGGGGCTGCTGGCTGCTATTACTACCTGTATGCTGGTATTCTAGCTGAGAGTCCTACCTGTGAGAGAGGTTTTGAGGGTGTGGTTCCTTCTCTGTGCTACCTATCAGCAGGTGAGGAGGTCTTTATATTCTTACCCCTCCTTGTCCATTGCTGCTTATTCAGTTCTGTTGGAGGTAGTGGTTGGAGCCTCTATCCTGGGTGAAAGCTACCTACATTCAGATAAGTGCTGTTTTCTTTCCTTTTGCTTTGCTAGTGTTTGCACAGTTGTGTTTGCGGTGTTTAGTGCCTCCCTACAGGTGCCTTCTCAGTCCTAGTACACAGTAGAGAAGTCAGCAGCACACCATGTATCCCAACCAAGTGGGGGAAGTAATATAGCAGCTGGTGCCTGCAACCAAAAGCGACCGTCGACTCCCCAGTCTTCAAGATCCAATCCAACATACACAGACAGGAGCGGCACTCAGGAACTCAATTTCACTTTTTTAAAGTTTAAAAAGGAGAACCCATCATGTTTATTGTAACTCCATAAAAATGCGACATTTCGACACAAGTGGTCTTTGTCAAGCATAAACATACACTGGAAAACACCCACATAGATACAAACATAGTGCTCCACATTAACCAATTAATAACCACATTAAATCAGCCCCTTTGTGTCTCACCTCATAATTGGCAGGCAGGCTCCATACCTGGTGTGTCCACTCCCAGCATCACAGATCACACACTAAGCACGTGTGTGGGTGCCATCATTATGTGCCTTCTCAGGAATAGTCAGCTCCTAGATGAAGATCATGGGGCCGTCCTTACCAGGATGCATTTAGGCAGGGGTTCCCCATATTGCTGACTAGTAAGAGGCAAGTTTCTCCATCTTCTATTACCTGAAGTGATGCAGTCTTTCTCAGCATTATATTGGGTGCGCTTTTGTGGTTCTGTGTGAACGCTGCCCTGCGTCTCTGCTGGGTGTGGTGCGGTAGCGTCACTCAGACGCAACATAATAAATAGCCGTACATTTCCTCAGTGGGTTTTGTTTCTGCCTTGCATTTCCATGGATCCCATTGGGGCATTGTCTAACTAACTTATTTCTCTGGCTATTGAGGTTGCAGAAGATAAGTAACAACGGCTGGGCAGAATGGGTTTTGTGAAGGAGCTTAACCTGGACTTGCCAGATTGGTTCTCTGGTGAAAGGCTCTCTGGTGAAAGGCAGGAGTTTTTTTGCTTTTAAAGAATCCTGCAAGTTGTATTTCAAACTGCGCCCCATGTCCTCAGAGGGTAGGGGTGGTGATTTTTACGTTGCAGGGAGACCGTCAGGCTTGGGCCTTTTCATTGCCATCCACTTCTGAGGCTTTATTATCTATGGAGATTTTTTTTCTGCTTTGGGTTGATCTACAATGACCCTGATAGGGTAATTCTGGCGGAAGGTAAAATTAGGGGTCTACATCAGGGAAAGTCATCCATTGAAGATTTTTGCACTAAGTTTCGCTGATGGGCAAGCGAAATCCAGTGGAATGGCCCTGTGTTGAAGAGACAATTTTGCTTTGCGCTATGTGACAAAATTGAAGACCTAATGGTTTCATATCCTGCACCTAGAAATCTAGATGAAGCCATGTCATTAGCCATAGGGATTGGTCGTGAAGTTGGAGAGTGGACGAGTGAGCAATCTTTGGCCACATCCGTAGAATCTGCTGATCTTGATGAACCCATGCATTTGGACTCATTATCTGGTGGAGCTGAGAGAAGGGGGAAGTAAAGGGGCAGAGCTCGCTGCTTCTACTGAAGCCGTACAGGTCACGTCGTTCAGGTGTATCCTTCAGGGATCTCAGTTAGGAAACTAGTTAGCCCTGAGGTTAAGATGAAGTTCCCTCTAAGCCCACAAATTGCCTGGATATCATCTTCTTGGCCGGTCATTCCCGCAGAAAAACTTCTTACTGAGCGTAGTTGTCCGTTGACAGTTTTTTTTAGATAATGGAGCTGGAATCAATTTGATTCATTATGGTGAGAGAGTTGCTGGCCATTAAATGGGCCTTTGAGGAGTGGCGTCATCTCATTGATGGGGCTCATCACAAGGTGACACAAATCTGATATATTTAGAGTCGGAGGAGAGACTTCCCCCAAGACAGGCACAGTGGTCGCTGTTGTTTTCTCGTTTTGATTTTGTGGTCACATAAATTCTGGTAGTCGGAATTTCAGTGTGGATACTCTCTCTAAGAGTTTTGTCCCGGTGATCTCATTCTCCATTCTGTCCGGAGGGGTGGTGGAGCAGATTCATAAAGCACAAGATTTGGCTCCTGCAGGCCTGGCAAAGGGGAAACTTTTTGTTCCTTTACATTTGAGGCTTCAAGTAGTCTTCGAAATGCATCATTCTGTTCTGGCAGGTCATCCAGGCATTAACACTACTCAAAGATTGTTAAATAGAATCTTTTGGTGACCAACTTTAGGACGAGATATTTTTTGTTTTGTTTACTCGCACAAAGTTTGTGCTAGAGCCAGATCGCCTCGGAATCTCCCAGTCAGGAAATTGTTGCCCCTACCGATACATGAGAGACCTGGGACTCATCTGTCCATGGATTTCATCACTGACTTGATGCCCTCCATAGGAAACACTATTATCTGGGTAGTAGTTGATCAAATCAGCAAGATGTGTCATTTTGTTGCTCTGCCTAGTCTGCCTAATGCTAAAAGATTGGCTAAGCTGTCCATAGCTCACGTTAGGTTACACGGGGTACCATCAAATATTGTCTCTGACTGGGGTGTTCAGTTTGTATCGGGGTTTTGTCATTTTGTGTGTCACCAGATAGGTATACAGTTGTCTTTCTCTTCTGCTTACCATCTGGAGACTAACGGTCAGACACAGAGGTGTAACCAGAGTCTCAAACAGTACTTGCTGTGCTTTGTTTCTTATATGCTGGTCAGGGTATTTAACTCTAGCAGAATTTGCTCTGAACAATAGATCTTTATAGTCAACGAGCACATCTCCTTTATTTTGCAATTATGTTTTCCATCTGTGTTTTGATTAATTTGCTAAATTAATATCGGAGGTGCCCTAAGAAAATGAATTCTCATTCATTCTCGAGGCAGTTTTGGAGGAAGTCCAGGGAAATCTTAAAAGATTTGTAAGAAGCTACAAGAGGGTAGCAGATGATAGTCAGTCAGAGGGTGTTAGTTTTCAGGTAGGTGATTTTGTCTGTTTGTCTACAAAAAGCATCAAGCTTAAACAACCATCCTTTAAATTGGGTCTGCGTTTGTTGGTTCTTTAAAGATCCCGGAGACCTTGGAAATTCCTAACTCGTTAAAAATTACTGGTGTGTGTGGAAACCTGTTGGTTCCCCTTCTATCAAAATCCTCTAACTCAATTTCTAGATCGTGCCCATTCCCATATTAAGCCTTGCTAGCTATAATCACAGTCATCCCCAACATGGGGAAAGACCCTGCATCTTGTACTAATTATCGTCCTGTTTCACTCCTAAATATAGACACTAAATTGTTTCAGAAAATTCTGGCATCCCGTATGAAACTGTTTTTACGGCCTTAATCTGGCGTTGTTCCGGGCCGAGAAGCAAGAGAAAACACAATCAGATCGGTCTCCCTGATCTTGCGGGCTCGGGTCTCTGGAAAACCCATGTGCCTATTGTCAGTTGATGCTGAAAAAGCATTTGATAGGGTTCACTGGGGATTCGTGGAGTCAACCCTGAATAGGATCGGTCTGAGCCTTAGATTCTTGAGTTGGATTATGGCCCTATACCACAACCAGACGGCCTGAGTGAGGGTGAATGGCTCGCTTTCCTCTGCTCCTAAAATTACCAATGGAATGAGACAGGGATGCCCACTGTCCTCCTTTCTGCATGTTCTGGTGATGCAGTCCCTGGCCAATGCCCTTAGGAACAATCTCAATATTTAGGGGTTTAGGACAGAAACATCCGAACATAAACTTGTCCTGTTTGCGGATGACCTTTTGATATACCTCACAAACCCTAGAACTGCCCTCCCGGTTGATCTGGCGGAGTTCGAGAGCTTTGGTAGAGTCAGTAATTTCAAAGTTAATGTCCAAAAATCAGAGATCCTCAATATAGCAATCTTGCCTGCTGAGGCCTCAATTCTTGGAGCATCTTTCACTTTGAAGTGGAGGGACGAATACATTAAATACCTAGGGGTTAATCTTACCAGTGATCCTAGCAATTTCTTTGACCTGAACCTCAAACTGATGCTTGCCAGCTTTGGAAGGGACCTTAAAAAGTGGCACCCTCTCACCACATTGTGGTTCAGGAGAATCAACGCACTAAAATGGACTTCCTCCCCAAGTTCTTATACCTCTTTCAAACACTACCATGGAGACTCCCCAAATCATATTTTGCTAGGATCCGTCAACTATCTCTTGACTTCGTGTGGGGAGGTTCTAGGCCCAGGGTGAGATTTAATATAACCCTTATACATCAGAAGGGAAACGGGGGAGGCTTACCCAGCTTCTCCTTATATCACAAGGCTGCAATATGCAATTGCATTTTAGACATCCTCCATAACAGACTCGCTAAACTTTGGATGGAGCTAAAGTGTGAGAGCACACCTGCTCATCTAAATGGCTCATTTTGGCTTCTGCCTACAGTGTCTCGAAAGATCTCAATGATGACCCACTACCTGCGTCAGCTCTTGGACATTTGGAATAGTTTTGCCACCAGCTTCGGCCTCGTCTCTCGACCAGGTTTTCTTACCCCTCTGGTCGGAAACCCGGATCCAATCGCACTTATGGGAGGTGCTTCCTTCCTGCCGGGATTAGGCTGGGGGGGGGGGGGGGGCTCTTTTCCTCTGCGGATCAGAAACATTGTTTTGGCCTCTGGAATTCGCCATCTAAGTGAGATATTTGGTGTGGGGGGGCACCTGGACTGGAACGTGGTTTCAATATTTACAAATTAGACATTTTATTCGCTCTCAATGGCCCTTAACTCTTCTCCTATCTTCCAGTTCAAACAATTGTGTATGTCCTCTACATCCATAGTGGCAGGGATCTCTGTGTTGTGTCACCTTTTGTTGGCAGTGGAGACCCGTATTGACACGGTGAGGTGCGAAGAGAACTGTTCGAGAAATCCTTCCCAGAGGAGGTATAGGCTAAGTGCTTCACACTGAGCATTCACTTGCAATCTCCTCTAAATTTCAAGAAACTAACTACAAAATATTGTGCTAATGGTATTGGACCCCTTCAGGGCTAGCCAGGATGCATCCTCAGACCCCAGACACCTGCTGGAGAGGTTCGCAGGGGAGAGGTAATCTTCTACACATTTGGTGGTCCTGTCCTTTGCTCTTTCCCCTCCAGTAGGAGCAGAGGCGTAACTTTAAGTTCCCGGGCCCCGATGCAAAACGTGTAACAGAGCCCCAACTATAATGCTTTACTCATAGTACTGGGTTCCCTATATGGAGAAGAGAGGCCTTATGGGCCCCCTAAGGCTCCTGGGCCCGGATGCAACCGCATCCCCTGCATCCTCTATAGTTACGCCCCTGGGTAGGAGATTACCAGCCTATATAATGCCGTCTTTAAGGACTCAGTAGTCCTCACGCCGGAAGCTACCCTACTATCCATATTAAAAATAAAGGAAAAAAAATACTTACATTTTTCCTTATAACCATGTGCCAGACAATCCCAAAGTTGTGGAGATCCCCCTCACCCCCCATAAGAATTATGTGGCTGGAAACCATCTACCATATAACTCAAATGGAAGAACTTGCTGCAAATGATGAGAACAAAATCAAACAATTCTCCTATCTGGACGGCTTGGATACTCTTTCATAACTCGAGTAATCTGAAAACCTGGCTCCAAACAGGTGTTGTACCTGCATAGACTCGGAGGGGTTGTCCCGCCACACAGGGTGAAATAAAAAAAAAAAAAAATGATGCTTCCCTTTCACCAAGCATCGTAACACACAGCATACAGGGGCTCAAACCGGCAGGCAGATTAGCTGTAATGTCTGTTTCTTACTTTGCTGCCTTCCCACAATGCCCTGCGCTCTCCCCCCTCTGTGTGCACGCTCCCGATGGCAGCAAGACACATAGAGATGAAAAAGCAGAGTTTCCTGGCCTCGCTCTGCTCCTGTCCTGGCCCCGCCCACAACACGCCCACCTCTATTGAACTAATCTACAGTCTCTCCCCGCCCCTTCTAAGTCCCTCTGCAGTACAGCATGTTCTCCTGCTGTACAGTGTACTTAGAGGGGGCAGGGCCAGGAGAGACTGTCTATACACACAGGATAAAATCCTGAACCATGAGTTCAGTGTAAGCAGCAGCCGTTCAGTACTGTACGGCCGCTGTGTAAAGTGAATAGAGAGCGTTGGGGGAGAGCAGGGAGAGTAATCTCCTACAGCCGTCCCGCTTTGAAGCAAGGATACCTGCTCGACAGGCCCCCCCCCTCCTCCTCCCGTGACAAGTAACACGGACAGCCCCCCTTCCCCCCAGCGTGACATGTAACACGACATGTGCGTGCGACGACTAGTTGTCAGCACCCCAACCATTCACAATGGTCACAGCTCACCTCCTCTCCTCCCGGCACAGACAGAATTACACTGAGATTAGACACCTATATGTAGAGAACACAGGAGCCACCATACACAATAGTCACAGCTCACCTTCTTCCCTCACTGCACAGGCAGGATTACACTGAGAGGTGACACCTATATGTAGGTAACACAGGATCCACTATTTACAATAGTCACAGCTCACCTCCTCCCCTCATTGCACAGACAGGATTACACGCAGAGGTGACACCTATATATATAGGTAACACAGGATCCACCATTCACAATAGTCACAGCTCAAATCTTCCCCTACCTGTACAGGCAGTATTACACTGAGAGGTGACACCTATATGTAGAGAACACAGCAGCCACCATTCACAATAGTCACAGCTCACTTCCTTCCCTCCATGCACAGGCAGGACTACACTGAGAGAAGACACCTATATGTAGAGAGCACAGGACCCACCATTCACCACAGTCACAGCTCACCTCCCTGCACAGGCAGGATTACACTAGGTGGGCATGGTGGCTGGCTGGGTCAGTCTGTGGCAGCCCAGTAATACTACCCCCGTCTCCTACCCCCACTCCCGTGCGATAAGTTATGACAGACCCCCCCACAAAAAGTTATGACAGCCACCCCCCACCCCAGGTTATGGCAGCCACCCCACTCCTGTGCGACAAGTTATGACAGACCCCCTCAGCCAAAAGTTCTGACAAGTTATTAAACACCACCATCCCCTGACCACTACGCTGACATCCCCCCCCCCCCCCCCCACCTGGCCAGTACATTGAGACCCCCTGGGCATGCCATTACATTGACAGCATCTCCCCCTGGCCAGTACAATGACAGCACCTTAGCCATTACACTGACAGCACCCCCTCCAGCCATTACACTGACAGCATCCCCCCCTTCCCCCGGCCAGTACATTGACAGCACGCCCCCGGCCATTATATTGACAGCATCCCCCCTCCCCCTGGCCAGTACATTGACAGGATGCCCCCCTTCCCCCGGCCAGTACACTGACAGCCCCCCCAATCTCAGTCAGCACATTGACAGCACCCCCAACGCGACAGTACCCCCCCACCCCAGCATATTGACAGCACCAACCACCACCACCCAGCCGGCGCAACAGTTATAGTTACCCTCCACCGCTTGAGTCACAGCTAGATGCTTCTGATCCTCGCCGCTGCTGTCCAGGAGTGAAGCGTGATACTGCGCATGCATGATGTACAACAGACTCGTCCACGGACCGACGATCTCTTCTGCGCATGCCCGACAGGTGGAGAACCTGGCGGCAAGCTTTTGTTGTATCCAGGGACAACGGGATCGTCAACACAAAGTGCATTGTAATGGCCATACAGAAGTGCAGACATGCACTTCTCACAATGGGACAACCACTTTAACCAATTCCACTATCTATGTTGTGTTGCAACCAACGCTGTACTCCTGTTCTGCCGCTGAAGCCTATCCCTTCCTCTATCCATTGTTAACTCTCCCTATCCCTTCTACACTCCTTTCATTTCTTATTATTCTAAAAGCTCATGATTTGACACTGGACTCATTCAGCTGTTAATTGATATTGGTAGGATCATCAGTCTTACCCGCAGACCCTCTCACCAGTTAGTTTATACCTTGAGCAACAGAGGATTCTGGTTTAATGTTTTCCACAAAGTTTTGTCAATGAGCAAGTATAGCAATATGTTCATGGTATGATACAATGTCAATGTGCCCCAAAACCTTAATAAAAACTTACTTATTATAAACCAAATTTCTTAGGATATGGTCACTCTTTCCCAGGAGCCCCCCCCCGACTTGCACCCCTGTTATTCTGTCAGGTCTGTTGGTTAATATTAAGCCCAAAATGGACGACCTTCTAGTTGGTCAAAATAAAAGTGAACGATAATTGTTAGGTTTAAACCCGAGCCAACGACTGAACAAGAATCCAACTTTTCGTTCGTCTTTCCGCTTCAGCCAGCATAAAAATCATTCTTCGCTCATTCACTTCTCGTTGTGTTTAAACATTCCCAGCTTGAGAATGTGAAATGAATGTGAAACACTGAATGAGAAGTGAATGATTCTCAACAATAATCTGCTTGTCTAAACAGGCTTCCCGAGTGCAAAAGAGTTAGTGATTACATCACTCGATCATTCAAACGAGAATCGTCTTGTTTATAAATCGGTATTAGTAAGAGGGTTTCAGTGGATTCTGTCATACTTGGTGGCTTATAGCAAACCCCTATAAGAATTATATTATTGTTTCCCCCGCCCCCCATGTATTTCTACCCATAGAGACTCCCTGTTTATCTTTCTCGCATTTATCTTCCCATAGTATTTGTTTTAAACAGGAATTAACATAAAGACAAACTCCTCCCCCTTTCAAAGTCTTAAAAAAAAAAGATCTTGTTATTTGTATAGCGCTAACTTATTCCACAATGCTTTCAGGTAATTTAAAACCCCCCAACCAAGCTGGGTACTCCTTTTACCGACCTCGGAACTATGTAAGGCTGAGTCAACCTTCAGCCGGCTTTCTGAACCATGCGGGGATGGAACTCGCAACCTTCAGATAGTGAGCGAGAGCTTAGAACTGCATTCTGCTGCCATAACACTCTGTACCACACGGGGCTCCGAAAATCCTTGCTATTTGTATAGCGCCAAGACAACTTATTCCGCAGCACTTTCAGATAATTTATACAATTGCTTCTGAACAGACTGTAACCCTGTAAATTCATTGCCCAGCCTCAGCTTTCACCCAACCAGGTCTCAGTTATTCCCACTATGTCGTAGTTTCTTAGATATTATTACTTACAGTTCATCAACTTTATTGGTCAGACTTCTAGCATTAGTCACCATGCAGCGCCGGGAAGACAACAGGTGGGATCTTTGTCTAAATGTACTTTATTGATAGATTTAATCAATAAAAGGTCAGTAAGGAGAAAATACTGCATTTATTTCAGACCCGCACAGTAGAAGCGCTTACATTATCATCCTGTTTACAGATGTAGCAAGGTTTAATTTGACTGACATCGCTTTCCGCAACAAGTGAAAACAAACTTTTGAGCGATAATTGTTGCGTTCATTTACAGCGCAAGGTGATCGCTCAAACGTTGAGCGATCACCTTGCGCTCCGAGCGAAGGATGCAGAAGACAAGCGGGGCTAAAGGCTCCGAGCAGGGTATGAAGAACGCAGCTGGACAGCTGTGTTCTTCATGCCCCGCCTGTGTTCAGGGAGAGGGACACAACTGAAACAATAGTATCAGCTGTATCCCTCTGTGAATCCATGATAAGGCTCATTGTTTCAGCATGCTGAAAGACAACGATGAGAGACTGCTTAACAAAAACGGCACCATGTCAGTGCAGTTAGTCGTTGTGTCTGAATGGGCCTAAGGAAGGCAGCAACATGGATGAATTTCTTTGCACTGATGTATGGAGTGACCCGAAAACATGGCGGTCATCCACGAAAACTATGTGTCCATGTTTGTAGAAGTCTTCATGCTCTCCTGAACACGGCTCACTTTCTGTCACCAGAACTGCCCCCGTCCTGCCCAACCTGAGCTTGTTCCTTCACAGCAGGCACATAATACAACTATATGTCGTGTCCAACAAGCCGATGTGCAGCTTCCTATATAAAGATAATTCAGTACAATTCGCACATCCTTGATGTAAATATCTGCTGCACAATGATGGCTTACTGACCCCTCATTAGTCTAATAGTCTACTGGCATCACTATGGGGGTCCCCAAGTAACCCAACCCCCACTCACCCTCTTCACGCAGGAACGTAAGGTGCAGGGAGCGTTGTTTCCCTGTATTGTAGATGTGACATGACTAATCCCTGCAGAGCGGCCAGCGGGGGGCGCTCCGGAGCTGTATCTTGTATGGGGTCTGCAGTGTGAGGACTGGAGGGATGAAGAACTATTCTTTAGTCTATTTACAGCAGATATCTCCCTGTAATATGGAGGAACGGATAACTGTGCCTTACATCAGATACAACTGTTACCTGTGCGGTGTGACGTCTCCTGCGCTGATATCACGTTGTACAAACACAAAACAATCCACTAAATTACATCAAATCATGAAATACAATAAAATGTAACTGAAATCCCTACTGAAGATATGAAAAGCCTGAAATAAAGCGATATAATGTTATATAAGCCGATCCCGCCCTCCATGTTATAAGCTGTAAGGCACTTTTATTGTAAATAAGTGTAAGGCCGCCTGCAGACGGGCGGAAATTCCACGGTGGGATTTCCAGCGGAATTTCCGCCCCTGGAAACTGCCATAGGATTGCGTTAGGCATGCTCTATTTCCATGCGGGGCTCGCAGAAACGTCACTCCCTGGCCGCTGGCTCTGCTCTGCGCATGCGCCGGCTGCCGGCACATGAAAGAACCAGTGCTGCGGGAGCGGGTGAGTAACGCACTGCTCTCTGCAGACGCTCGGGTCGGGTCCCGCTGCGAGAATTCTCGCAGCCGGATCCGACCCGGCCATCTCCAGGCGGCCTTAGATAGTGAAAACTGTAAAGCCTGAACCCCGAAACCTTATTGTAATTATCAAGGGAATGTAAAGGAAACATCAGCAGAACGTGAGACGGTCTGATCAGAAGAGAACCGGAGGAACAACAAATGTATCACAAATGTCATTTACTATTGGATCCTCTTAAGGGCTCGGTCACATGGGCATTTTTCCGCGCGGGAAAAATAAAAAATTAAATCCCCGCCTGCTGAAAGCTCCTCAGCATTGCAGGAGAAGAGCCGGCTGGACGCGGCTGAGCCTCGGCAGCTGCAGAGAGGTAAGTATAGATTTTTTTTTTTACACATTTTTGGGATGCTTTTCAGGGAAGGGCTTATATTTTAAGCCCTTCCCTGAAAATCACTGCAGGGCTTGCTGGCAGCCCATTGCTTTCAATGGAGCCGGCTGTATTGCTGGCTCCATTGAATTCAATGGGAGAACACTGCTCTCCTCTGCTACAGCTGTGGCAGAGGATGTCTTTATCTCTGCGGAGAATCCCTTTATCACTGGACACTGACACAGTGTTCAGTGACAAAGGGACTCCCTGTGGAGATGAAGACATCCTCTGTCACAGCTGTGGCAGAGGATCCTTATGTTCTCTGAATGTCAATGCGGCCGCCACAGCTGCAGCCGGCCCCATTGACCACAGGTAAAAGCCCTGTATGTGATAGCATCCATGGGTTTCACATCCAAGGATCCCCCTGCTGCAGCTGTCACAGCCACAGCATAGGATAGCGGGCTGCGATCTTTTTGAGCGGAAAAACGCGGCTCGGTCTGGTTTTTCCTGCGTGCCGCCCGCTTCGGTCACTCGAATTTTTAAACGTATCAGTTATGTGCAAAAATATTAGTGCGTCAAAACGCCTGCGTGACCGAGCCCTGATAGTTCTCCAGGAAAGCTGATCTCCTGGGTCTGGCTGCTGAAACTACCACTGACCAGTGTTGGCGTTGGAGCTGGAATATTTTTATCGACTCCACCCACAACCTGACGTGGTCTCCACAGCCCTAAGGGGCCGCCTTCTATGACATCCAGATGTTCTAGCAGAGCAGATGGTCAAAGGTTGTCAAGTTGCGAAAACCCCTTTAAGTCAGCCTCTTTAAAGACCTTTCCACACAGAGAAATTACCCCTCCTTCTGATATGTCCCCAGACAGTGGGGACCGCCGGTGACACCCTGACGGCACATAGTGGTTATTAGGAAGTCATCAGATGAATATTTCCATCAGCGTCCCATCATATCAATGACCCGTCAGGCGCCGGCTGGACGCTCAGTGAACACTACAAATCCCAGCAGTAGAGTAACCTCTATGGAGGACAGAAGTGGCAGAACTTAGGAACTTCAACTTTCTTCAGCTTTGGGAGATGTTCCTGCGGGTGATATTGCCGGAGAGGCCGTTATATACGAGGATTCGGCTGAACAGACTGAGATTCTTGTATCCGGCAGGATCCTCTTATATCACACAAGGAAATAATGACAGATTTATAGGGGAGAATTGTTGGATCCCAGAAGAAAACTTGTCCGGTTCTGTAATGAGAGAATAGTAGAGAACATCCCCATCAGAGGTCATTGTACGGGGCTAATAATACCCTAAATGATCAATAACCTTCTAGAACAGGAGACAATACAGTATAATATTACATGAGTGTTATTACAGCAGGAAGTAAGAACCAACATATTGTAAAGGACCCGACGGCTCAGAGCAGCGCTGTATATAGCTTATATATAATGGACAGAGCTGTAGATAGAATTATATCACATGCTTCGCACCGGTCCTGAGTTGTTATCACACTAAGTGTTGGTTTCATTGGAAACTGTCAACAATCTTGTCAGCAGACGCCTCCAACAGCTGAACGTCTATAATTCAGTCTGAGGCTTCTTTCACACAAGCGCATATTGGACGGCGTTTTTACAGCTGGCCAATATACACTTCTATCTGGGGCGTGGAAGCTCGTGAATGGGCGTACAAATCTAACGCTAGTGCGCCCGTTCACACGGCACGGGGCCCGATGCATATGCTCCGAGCTCACCATGCCCTCGCCCATTTTCCCTCTCTATCGCAGGCTCACCTCTTGTCTCCTCCCGGCTCATTTTTTGCAATGGGAGGGTGCGGGGCGGAGCTAAGCGGTGGCCCGCCCCACCTTCTCCCATTGACGGCTATAGACAAGGGGCTGAAAGTGCGCGGGAGCTTATCTCCGCCCACGCCCCACCCCTTGTGCATAGCCATCAATGGGAGGAGGCAGGTCGGGCCGACACTTAGCTCCGTCCCGTCCCCTTCCATTGTACAGGACAAGCGGGGAGAAGATGAGAGGTGAGCCTGCACTGGGAAGGCTAAACTCCCTGCCACCTAAAGCCGCTACCATGGGCTCCCATAGGAGCCCATGCAGTGACAGACATATTCCGGCCCAAAAGATAGTTCCAGGACTATCTTCTGGGCCCGATGTAAAAACTCCCTGCGGTATATTGGCCTTGCTGGATGCTTTTACGTCTCAGGAACACGCCCATGTGATCTGATGTATTGGAATCCAATGCATTAGATCACAGCACATATTGGCTGACTGATATGGGCTCGTGTGAAAGAAGCCAAAAACATACAGAGCTTTCCTGGATATCCTATGCAGCAGCACATTCCACATCTCATTACATGGCGGCAGCGCTTATATAAGACATTATCACTCACCGTTAGGCTCTGGCGGTATTATTAGGGTCAGATGATGTTTCTGAAGGTGAAAAATAGGAAATTATGTAAAAGCGACATTCCACATTAATGTTTCACAGCTAAAATGTAAAGTTTAGGAACTTTGTAAATTCTTTTATTTACAGTTTTTGTACAGATTGTTTATTATTTTATTTTTTCCTCATTCATGGATGGCAGAAAATCCTTCTGGTTTTGTTTCGCCCAGACAGCGATTATCTCCGTTCTGCGGACGGTCATGTGACTTCACAAGATAAGTAAGGCAAACAATTTACAAAGTTACTACAATTTATGCAAAATTAAAAGGGATCATATAGGATTAGAAAGTATGTCAGCTTTTCTCCACACACAGCGCCGCGCCGGTCCATGTGTTGTCTGGTACTGCAGCTCAGTTTTATTATAGTGAATGTGGCTGAGCTGCAATACCACATCCAACCTGTGGGCGAGTGTGGCACTGTTTAGGATTAGAGAAACAAGTCTGCTTTTTTCTCTAAAGAACTCATGAAGACAAGTCCTGCCCACATGTCATATTGGAACATATGGAGCTCATAGAGAGGTTCTACACTTCGGACCCCCCTCTATGCTCCTGAGTGTGAGCCACTATTAGGGTGGGCCCATATGTGCCAGAATTGATATGCATTTTACCTGCGGATCTGCACAGGTAAAATGTGCAGCAGATACAAGAGCAGCCGAGTTGGTATTGAAGATCTGTCAGTTTCTGTTGTACATTTTCACCCCTTTCCATGTAATGGGATGAAATCTCGGGTGAATCTGTAACACAATCAGGAGTAACATGCGGATTTTCTTATGGATTCACTGGAGATGTGCAGCGGACCGAGCTGTGGTGCGAGGATAGAGACTTAGACGGCTTTCACACGGCCGAGAGAATCTCACATGAGTATGAACTCCATTCTTCTGAATAGGGTCTTACACATCAGCGAATATTCCCTGAATCTTGGTGCGGAAAATTTTTTTTTTTAAAAATCGCAGCGTGTCCTTCCTTCGTGCCCGTCCTTCGTGCCCGTCCTTCGTGCCCGTCCTTCGTGCCCGTCCTTCAGGTCCGTCCTTCAGGTCCGTCCTTCAGGTCCGTCCTTCAGGTCCGTCCTTCACGTCCGTCCCTCGTGCCCGTCCTTCGTGCCCGTCCTTCAGGTCCGTCCTTCAGGTCCGTCCTTCAGGTCCGTCCTTCAGGTCCGTCCTTCAGGTCCGTCCTTCAGGTCCTTCCTTCAGGTCCTTCCTTCACGTCCGTCCCTCGTGTCCGTCCTTCGTGTCCGTCCCTCGTGTCCGTCCTTCGTGTCCGTCCTTCGTGTCCGTCCTTCATGTCCGTTCCCTTGGAACACATCGCCCATTATTTTCATTGGCCTGACAAAAGCATTGCACAGCGTGTGAATCAATGAGAAGTATTCCCACTGCTTTATTACTGCTAATGGTTAGTTTACAATATATTGGAGGTTGTGGGAATCTTACATTTGTGAGATGAGGTTTTGTTTTGGACACATTTATTATTTTGCTATTATGATTTTTTGGCTATTTTTTATTGTTGGATCCTTTATGATTTTTGGTAGTAAGATCTGAGACAGCGGATGATCTGATGTCATTGTTAGAGTTTATATATATGTAACACATTATTAATGCACTATGGTGAATTACGAATGATATCTCATTAATGCAGTAATCCAGCACTCAGGATATCATAATGGGTCTGAGCACTTTAACCCGATGTCTCTACAATGTGGGGTCATACGAATCATTTATATGTATTTTTGGGTAATAATGGGTTAAATAATCTAATAAGTCCCGGATATGTTATCATGTTAAAGGGGTTGTTCCGCGCCGAAACGGGTTTTTTTTTTTTTCAATAGCCCTCCATTCGGCGCGAGACAAACCCGATGCAGGGGTTAAAAATAAAAACCGGACAGTGCTTACCTGAATCCCCGCGCTCCGGTGACTTCTTACTTACCTGGTGAAGATGGCCGCCGGGATCTTCTCCCTCGGTGGACCGCAGCTCTTCTGTGCGGTCCATTGCCGATTCCAGCCTCCTGATTGGCTGGAATCGGCACGTGACGGGGCGGAGCTACGAGGAGCCGCTCTCCGGCACGAGCGGCCCCATTGAGAAAAGAAGAAGACCGGACTGCGCAAGCGCGTCTAATCGGGCGATTAGACGCTGAAAATTAGACGGCACCATGGAGACGAGGACGCTAGCAACGGAGCAGGTAAGTGAATAACTTCTGTATGGCTCATAATTAATGCACAATGTACATTACAAAGTGCATTAATATGGCCATACAGAAGTGTATAGACCCACTTGCTTTCGCGGGACAACCCCCTTTTAATGGATCTGCTGCTTTATCTATGAGGAAGGAATCAGCATTGATTCGGTTGAACACAATAAGGGGTTAATGAACGCCTGGATTTAATTGGTTTTAGTATGTAAATGCGCAGGAGATGACGCTTTTTATCAGCAGTGAACAAGACTCGATAGAAACGCGTCTTTCTATGTTTCTTTGGGCACAACGATTCAATAAAGCAGTGGGAAATACTTACCATTGGTGCGTCCAGGTTCCTCCACAAGCATATGTTCTTGAGCCAAGTGTACCCACATTGACCGAGTGGTGGGACGTAAGTATTTCCCTGCCAACTCACACAGGACACATACAAGCAGAGACCGGCGGCAAGGTGAGACGTTCCGCTGTGAAGTTATATGTGCTTAGCGTGTGAAGTGCATGTGAGTGTGATGCGAGGGTTCCATTGAAAACAATTGGGAACACTTGCCGATCCTCTGACGCGGCTCGGTGATGCCAGGCATTTGACACAAAAATTGCATCGAGTTTCAAGACCTGATATCGCAGTCACCCGTGTGAAATACACTTAGAGTAGCCCCCCCCATCTGGCGGACACAAGCCATTCATGCACAGTATTTTCCTGACCTCGGTGGGGAAATATCTGGCCGGCCGTGACTTTACCCAACAAATCTGCCGAGGCGGCTCCCATACTACAGTGATGTCCGTGGTGCAGCAATATGGTTAATATCACATGGGCGAGTGCGATATCGAGCTGTGAATCACTCGCTAACATGGAAGTTCACTGCAGATGGGAGGCGTTTTTATGTCAAAACCGCCTCGCATCAATTTGGGGAAGTAGCAATCTTCTGCAGCAGCTGACAGCCGTGGTGGAGGATCGCGGAGTTTCTCTTATTATTTTCAATGAGGAGACCTGGCAGCACATGTGGCGTGAATCTGCCATTCGCTCCATTAAAATAATGGGAGATGTGATAGGACGCCTCAAGATGGGAAAACAATCGCAGCACATCCTCACACCGTGATGCGAGAAAAAACAAAACAAAAAACACTCATGTGTATAACCCCAATCAAAAGAATGAGGCTCATATTTGTGCGTCTCGCAACACACAAATCTCGCACAATTTTCTTGGCCGAGAGAAAATGGCCTTTAACTGAGGATTGTTATCAAATTGCACTTAAAGGGGTATTGTCATCTCAGTCAGCCCTGGCTGATATGGAAATACCCATCTGTATGCCGCGACCAGAGATGAATCAGATTACAGTAACAGGATGGATGTTCGATGTCTTTCTGTATCTCTCATAGACGTGAATGGAAGCCAACAATACCCTTCACTGTCTCCACAACTTGGGAGCCGCAGTCACAGCCGATCTCATATACATCATATACTGTCCTCCATACTCCATCACTAACAGCACATCAGTCATCATCACCAATAGTGAGACCCCCAGCGGAGCCGCAGTCACAGCCGCTCTCATATACATCATATACTGTCCTCCATACTCCACCACTAACAGCACATCAGTCATCATCACCAATAGTGAGACCCCCCAGCGGAGCCGCAGACACAGAATACTCACTGCTGGCCGTCCTGTAGCCGGCTTTATTTCCTAAAATAAGAAGAGGAGATGAAATTAGGAAACCTGAAGAGTCCATTATAATTGGTGACAGATGAGAGGGGAATGCTGGGAACAATCAGCCAACTCTTATGAAAATGTTCGGTCACCCCCCCCCCCCCCCATCATGTTGGGGGACAGATGGGGCTTTTATTCGTTTAGGATATTTTGTTGATTATCTTGATCCCGAGGAATGAAGTACAAACTAAGCCTGATGTGCGCACCGGGGTCTGAGGAGGGGCAGATTTATCATAGTGGCTCATGGGTGAGAAATCCGGCTCATCTTTAGACTCCTTTGTCTGACCTTATAACACTTATTTTGGCTTAAAGGGGTTTTGTCATTTAAAAAAAATTCTATACTTATGTTTTCTTTCCCAGCCAGACTCCTTACGCCATCTTCTGTTCACTGATCTTCTCCAGTCCCCGAGGTCCCCTCACCTCCAGCCAGCCGGATACTCTTCTCCTTGTTATGAAGCTGGGCATTCCTCGCATTCCTCTTCCTGCAGGTCAGTGAAGGTCATGTCCCTCTGATGTAGCGCTCACTATCTTTGAAGGAATGCTGATCTATTGCAGAGACAGCGGGCAGGAGCAGTCTCTGTAATAGCACGGCACTCCCTGCTAGGCTAAGTATAGAATTTTTTTCTTTACTGATAGAACCCCTTTAAGGTGCGTTTAGACAGAATGACCATCATTCCAAAAATCATTCAAACAAAAGTGAACAAGTTGACAAAATCATCGTCGGCTCGTTGGCTTCTCGTTGCGGTTAAACACCGATCATTTATTATGTTTCATAGGAATGAGAAAACACTGAATGATAAGTGAAGGAGAAGTCCACGATTCCCAACGATAATTACCTGTCTAAATAGACTGCCTGAGTGTGAACGGGCTGCTGATGACGTCACCGCCTCGTCCGCTCGTGTAAATGAGAATCCTGAGATTCTTATTAGATGTTAAATGAACATTAGTTTATGGCAGTTTGGCCACACCCCTTTGCCATAAAGCCAAGCTCCTTTTTTGGATGAGGTCCAAAGTGTCTAAAAGGTGATAATTGTGATGCAAAGCATGCAAGACTGTTTTTTGTAGCACAATTTGCACAAAATAGTCGCACATTTTCAATAGTGAATCTGCCCCAATATATATACTACATATATACACATGACCCTGTATGGGAGAGCCGCAGCACTGCATTATTACTGACACTAAGGGTGCCTACCCACTAGCGATATATTTTCTTGCGATGCGTGAGACCGCGGGGATGAAGGAATCCTCTGCCACAGCTGTCATAGCTGTGGCAGAAGTCCAAGATGATATCCCATTGCTTTCAATGGGGCCGGCACTGCTGCGGCCACATTAAAAGCAGTGGGTTGCAGGCAACCCCCGCAGCGATTATTTTTAGGGAAGGGCTTGAAATATAGGCCTTTCCCTGAAAATCATCCTTAGCTGTAAAAAAAAAGTTTAAAAAAAAATGTATTCACCTAGAAGAGCCGTCCGACTATTCTGTACAGCCCCGGCAGTCATCTTCTGGAGGCCGGGGATTGAATTCAATGAACGGCTGAGCGCTGCCTGTGATTGGCTGAGTGCTGTGACCAATTACAGGCAGCGCTCAGCTGTTATTCAATGGCTGTACGCTGCCTGTGATTGGCTGAGCGCTCAGCCAATGAGACAAGAACCTTCTGATGGCAGGGATTTTTTTAAACCCTGGCCTCCAGAAGACAGAAGATGACTGCCAGGGCCGGAGAGAAAAGCTGGATGGCTCTTTTAGATGAGTAAAATGTATTAATTTATTTTTTACACCTAGGGATGATTTTCAGGGAAGGACTTATATTTCAAGCCCTTCCTCGAAAATCATCGCTGCGGGGGTTGCCTGCAACCCACTGCCTTCAATGGGGCTGCAGCAGTGCCGACCCCATTTAAAGCAATAGGATAGCATCACAGACTTCTGCCACAGCTGTGGGGATGAAGGAATCCTCTGCCATTGCTGTCACAGTTGTGGCAGAAGTCTACGATGTACTCCCTATGTTTTCAATGGGGCTGGCGCTGCTGCTACTGGCCCCATTGAAAGCACTGAGTAATATCGTTGAGTTTTTCTCTATGCTGCAAGGGGTTGACAAAAAAAGAAAATCGCAAAATGGGTATGAAACAATTGAAAATCATTGGTTTCATAATCATGTCTTTTCACTCGCTCTCGCATCACAAGAAAACATAAGGGCCCATTCATATAACTGTATGTTCAACCCCATAACAGTCCATGAGGGTATTCACTAGGCTGATGTTTCACACGGACTGATGATCTACATGAAATCCATCTGCTTGTTGTATTCTCATCCATCTCCACAGCCTTGAATAGCGCACAATGTGAGGGATCCGTGATCACCTTTCGCTTCTAAAGGGTTTTGCTCCCGGTTTTTCTTCAGCACCACATGTATCCGGCGGTGTGAATATAGCGCTATACTGATACTTACTGTTATATAGGAAAATTCCAAAAAGCGCAGCAACAAGAGCGACGACCACCACAACGGCGACCACCGGTGTCACCCAGGGACTCGGAGGTCCTGGTTAGAAAACAGAAGGGTAACGATGAGCTGCGGATTATACTGAGAGCTTCATGTATCAGAGATGCACACGAGAGTCTCCCCCGCTGTAGTAACGACATACGTGTAGTGTAATAGTATCACATACATGTGCAGGATCTAGGTTTATATCTCTTCACACAACTCCCTCTTATGGCCCATTCACATGACTGTAATTGTCGGATGACAGAACACCTCACCTATGGTCCACGCAGGCAATCACAAAACCTCAGACATATAATCCCATCAAGAAAGATGGCCGGAGAGCGTCAATGGAAATCCCCGGGTTATGGGACCTCGATTGTAGACAGCAGGATAATCAAAGGCTGAACATAGATATATTTCATAAAGTGAGAAGAAAAATCCATCGCTGCTATATGCTGTGTGGGGCGGTAATAATGTGTAACAATAGGAACGGTCATCACCGGGGGACACAGAGATCTATAAGTCCCCCCAATCCTGGTCTGCGATAAGAATGTAATATCAGATGTTGTAGGCCTCTTTCCAATCCTTTCATTCCAGACAAGAAGTAGATATGGTGGATGTAACATGTACAACAAGAAAAGGATCCCGGCAACATCTCGAAGGCTACAACCTTATTTTTCAAGCAAACTACAGTCTAGTTGCATATCGGGTTTATATAGCAATGACACAATGACTGAAAGGACGTCATTTAAAGACGTCCTCCTTAGTGTGTATTCTGTGGACCGTCAGTCCAAGGGGTAATGTTTTTCCTTGTAGAGAGCACCATGAGGGTCTATGGAGTCTTATGGGCCATGTAATCCTTCTGGGAGAAACCTATGTAAATGAGTTATGAAACAACCCTCCACAGCGCCACCTATTGGAAGGTAGCTACCTGATGAGTCAATATGACTGGGGATGTGGGACAGGTATTCTAGTCCAGGATGATTGGACTATATTCCACAGTTCTGCTTCTTTTTTTTTTTGCATCATAAACTGCATTTTTGATGTCCCCCACAAGTTCTCTATGTGATTGGTCAGGGGATCGGGCCGGCCACTCCATGACCGCAAGCCTGTTGTCTGTAACCAAGATGTTGTTCGCTTACTGCTGTGTTTTGGTCATTGTGGTGTTGAAGCCCCCATGTCAGGGGTATTTCTTCTTCAGCATTGGGCAACATGATCTTCTCAAGTATTCTGATATATTCCAACTGATCCTTGATCCCTCGTATGTGATAAATAGGCCCAACACCGCGGTATGACAAACATCCACATATCATGATTCTTGTACCACCATGCTTTACTGTCTTCACAGTGTACTGTGGCATCAATTCAGTGCCGGGGGTCATCTGACATAATGTCTGCGGCCACCAGACCCAAAGAGGACAATGTAACTTTCATCAGTCCACACGATGTAGCCCCATTTCTCTTTAGACCAGTCTGTGTTCCTTTGCATATTTTAACCTCTTCAGGATGTTTTTTTTTTTCGACACAGGGGCTCTGCGGGGAGTTCTTGGTGGTAACTTGTCTTCACTTATTTGTCTTCTGATTGTAGCCGTAGTCACTGGGAAGTTCAGATCTTCTGTGATCTTTCTGGAGGTGATCATCGGCTGAGTCTTTGCCATCCCGGCTATTCTTCGATCCATATGAACAGTAGTTCCCGCTTCCTTCCTCGTCCTTCAGGTTTGGGTTCACTTCCAGGTATTTGAGACCATCTTAGCGGAGCAGCCTGTAATCTGCTGCTCTTCTCTGGATGGTTTTCTTCTCCAATCAACTTCTTAATCAAAGTCCGTCCTTCATCAGAACAACGTCTGGAACGCCTCATGTTCACCAGAATGTCAGAAGGAAACTCACTATAACCAACATGTACAACATTTGCCGCCCTCCTACCTTAAATAAGGGCCAACATTAACCCCTGGTATTCCACAGATTTAATGACTTCACCAATTTAACCCCTCACTGCTATTATTTTTGAAAACTCCCCTTTTAATGAGTAATTCAGTTACTCAGAATGAGCGCCGCCTCCTAAGGGCACTTTCACACGGCAGTTTTCATGTTCAGTTTTTTGTTTGCCCAAACCAGGAGCGGGTCCACAATACTTTCTAATGTAAAAGACTAGAGATGAGCGAGCCTACTCGGCCACGCCCCTTTTTCGCCCGAGTACCGCGATTTTCGAGTACTTCCGTACTCGGGCGCAAAGATTTGGGGGGCCCCGTGTGTGAGTGGGGGGTTGCAGCGGGGAGTGGGGGGGAGAAGGAGAGAGGCCTGCCCCCTGTTCCCCGCTGCTACCCCCCGCTCCATCACACCTCCCCCCGGCGCCCCCCGAATCTTTGCACCCGAGTACTGAAGTAGTCGAAAATCGCGGTGCTCAATCGAGTAATTACTCGAAACGAGTACGCTCGCTCATCTCTATTAAAGACGCATCGCAAATTTGTGCTTTGCGATTTTTGTGCGATGCATTGTTAACATTAGAAAGTCCCATTGACATTTGCGTTAACGCAGCGCTAACAAAACACAAGTGTGTAGGGGCCCTTACTCTGCCACACTTACTTGCTATGTAAAAATATCACTTCTACCAAAAACAGTGATTTCGCAGGTATTTTCTGAACCCTCCTGTACATGTATCTCATGGGGTGTAAGGAGCTAAGGTGCATTTAGACTGAAAGATGATCGCTCAAACTATAGTTTGAGTGACAGTTTTGAGCAATCATCTTTGCACAACTCTAAGGGCGCCCACCCACTGGTGTTTGCGATTTTCGTGCGTGAAAAACACAGCGTTTTTCGCGGCGTTTTCGCGGCTTTTCCATTAATTTCCATTGACTTTCATGGGTGCATTAGGAGAAAAATAAGGACACATATGCAACTGACAGTTCCTATGTTAAAAAACGCAACGCAACGCAAAAAAAAACGCCAGTGGACAGGAGTACATTCAATTCTAATTGCTCTTGAGAAAAAACGCAAAACGCAAAGAAAAAAAAATCGCCAGTGGGTGGGCGCCCTTAAGTAGTTAATTAGCTACTAAAAGAGTTATGCAGGCGGAGCGGGACACTGCTGTTAATGCCGAGAACAAAACAGCTGTTTTGTATATGCAAACAGCTGCTATGTAGTCACAGTTACCAGCAGTGTCCCGCTGAGCTGCTAGCTCTGAGAAACAGTAGGAGCGCTGACAGCTCCTTTGTTCTCAAGAGCTTTCAGTTAGTATCCCGCTGGGAAGTCCTAGCAGGATACCTGCTGAAAGAATGCTATCAGTGCCCCCCGCTGAGAAAATCACTGATAAGGCTCATTTCTAATTTCTAGCTTGCTAAAAATGAATGATGAACGAATAGTGCACGAACAGTGTGCGTTTAGATGCAACGATTAACGCTTTCCAATCCAATTCGTATCCTGGTTTTCCTAGGGGGCTTACTCTTTTTCTGCCGTTATACAACGGCGCTATCTGCTGGCTAAAGCCAGCACTGCATGAGGTGACACGTTGGATAGGCTCCGACAGCAGAGAGGCTGGCAATATACAGTAAGAGAACCCCGACGGATGTACAGCCTTAAATCATAATGTCTTCAGAGGTCAGACAGTGGATTGGAAAGGGTTAATGTTCAAAAGATGGCTTTTGAGCGATATCATTGTATCTAAATGGGCCTTTAAACTCTGACTAGTTTACTAGATCCTGAGTCAATAACGCCCGAGGCCACGCTCAACAAGAACAGATTCATTGGGATATACATACAGACGGGTCTTTCTTTAGCTTCACTCTTAATGCGACTTTGAATTACTTTACAATGGACTTTGTTGTGTTCAGATAAGAGAACAGCCCCATTTACACGCAAAGATGATCGCTCAAAAGATGTCTTTTTAACTTTCGCCCCATTTCCCTCCTGAGCACAGATGTTAAAATATACGCAAAACTTCTCAGCATAAGACTTCTCTCGATCCTCCCCCTTCTGGTGGCAACAGACCAGGTTGGATTCGTCCCCCAAAGACAGGCCCCCGACGATTCCTGAATCTTGTCAGGGTGGCAGAAAGGAACAGAACCCCAGCCCTGCTCTTGGCGCTAGACGCTGAGAAAGCGTTCGATCGCATACATTGGGGATTCCTGGAAGCCACCCTGGGAAAGTTCGGTCTTTCGGGACCCATCAAGTCTGCCATCTTGTCTCTGTACTCGGCACCGACCGCAAGGGTCCTCTCTTCAGGATGCCTCTCCTCCCCATTTCCTATTTCCAACGGCACTAGGCAAGGGTGTCCCTTGTCGCCCCTAATATTCGCCCTGATCATGGAACCATTAGCGGAAACGGTCACAGCTAACCAAAATATCCAGGGTATCAAAATAGCCTTACAGGAACACAAAATTGGATTATATGCGGACGACATTATCTTTGCCATCACAAATCCTGTAGCCTCCCTGAGACAAGCCCAAACTGCTCTAACCAAATTTGGCAAAATCTCATATTATAAGATCAACGACACCAAATCTCAAATGTTAAACCTAGGCTTGGACGCTAAGACTACGCAGTCTATCTCAGAATCCTTTCCCTTTCCCCGGTGTAAGGGCTCCCTGCCATATTTAGGTATCAATATAACATACCCTAGCTCCTTAACCTTCTCCCAAAATTACACACCACTCCTACATCGCATCCCGAGCATTTTAAGTAAATTTCGCAAACCCTTCATCTCATGGGCTGGCAGAATAGCTGCGGCTAAAATGATGATTCTCCCGAGTATATTATACGTTTTCAGAACGGTTACTATCCCGATCCCCACCCACTTCCTATCAAAACTTCAAGCTCTCATCAACCAATTTATCTGGGGAGGAGCACACGCCAGAATTAAATTCTCAACTCTGGCAAAACCATATGAGCTAGGAGGTATGCAAGCCCCTGACATTAAGAGATACTTCGCCGCAGCTACACTGGATCAAATTAAACATTGGTGGATCCCTGCATCCCCCAAGAAATGGGTAAACATAGAAGCAGCAACTCTGGGAGCCCCCCTGATCTCCCTTCTAGGAGCTACCCCCTCCCGCTCCATCCCCTACCAAGCATTCAAGCGTCAGTCCAGATATGGAAACAATTAGTTTCCTCAACCTCGGAAAAGGTGCCGGCCTCACTCCTTCCACTGAGATTTCTATCTTCCACCCTCCCGGATTTTGAATACGGGACCTGGGAGAAATTCGGAGTTAAAAAGATTGGAGACCTTTACAAGGAAGGGTCCATTATGGACTTCCCCACAATAGGTAGGATACATAAACTCCCCAATAAACTAGGTTTTTCGCACCTAAGACTAAGGTATGCATTACAATCCATAGATGTCCACAAGCCCATATTCTCCAAAGCAGCCTTCACATTCTTTTCACTATCAACAGAGGTCTCGGGAGGCATATCCACCTTTTATGAATCTTCATTCTCCCTGATCGCCCAAACTAAATCAACCCACATGACTCTATGGGAGCTTGACTTCAAACAAACCTTTAGTCTGGAGGAGTGGAGCCGGGCGCTTTCATGGACCAAAAAGATCTCACATGGCATCTCTCACTGGGAATCCTCCCAGAAGATATTTCTCTGCTGGTATCTCACCCCGGCAAGAATAGCCAGAATGAACCCTTCAACCTCGGAGGCTTGCTGGAGAGAGTGCGGTGCAAAAGGTACATACTTTCACATGTGGTGGCTATGCCCCACCATTCGGTCCTTTTGGAACCTAGTATTTAATTTAATACACTCCGTTACAAACCAGCACGTCCCCCCGGACCCTATCCTGGCTCTCTGCTTCTTAAAAACAGATAAATGATCCCCTTTCTATTCAGCTATCACCTCACACATTATCCTAGCGGCACGCCTAGCAATAGCTAAACATTGGAAATCAAAAGAAGCTCCCTCTATATCAGAGGTTAGAAATTCGGTGGAACTCACCTTCCACCTAGAGGAAGCCTACTCGCGTAGATTTGTCTCCCAACACCCCCGTACATCCTTTTGGGCAACTTGGCTAGACTACACAACCAAGAACCCCCTCATAGAGAGGATGGGAATCAAGCAATAAATGAAAAGGAGGCCCTATCCTAAACACAGCTCTCAAACCCCGAACTCACTCTAGAACGTAATGACTGGTTAATAGAACCCTAAAACAATCATCCCCTTAAACATGGAAATGAACCTCCGTTGTTGTGGTTTTTTTTGTGTTGCTATGTCCTTATAATAATATATGTTTTTGTTTATGTTCATGTTTGAACCTCAATTCAGCTATGATTACTACTCACCTATTAAGGTGCCTCCTTAAAACTGTAAAATGTTGTTTATTTTGAAAAAATGTCAATAAAAATTCAATTATTAAAAAAAAAAAAAGATGTCTTTTGAGCGATCATTTTGCATAAACTACTATATGGTACTAATCCCCATTAGTATCAAGTAGCAGTGTGTGAGCCCCTGGGAGCTGTAATCAGGAAACAGACCACCCGCTGTTCCCTGATTACTTTTGCTTTGTTCTGCGTCAGGGCTGACAGCTGAGAACAGATGAGACAAAGCAATCAGCTGTTATCAGCTCTCCCAGGCAGAGCACAGTGTGCAGTCCGTCTTATCAGCTGCTCTGCTGAAGGATGGTTTTCAGGCAGAACTGAATTCCATCGTTCGGCCGAACAGGGAAAGATGGGCACATTTACACACAACGATTATTGCTCAAAAGATGGCTTTTGAGCGAATTTTGAGCGATAATTGTTGTGTTTAAATGGGCCTTAACCCCTTGAGTGGCACGCCCGGAAATTTTCCGGGACGAGCTCCACTGCTCATAGTGACATAGCCCGGAAGATTTCCGGGCTATGTATCACTATGGGAGCTGCAGAGCACAATGCCACAAGCAGTGACAGTGTGCTCTGCCTGCACAGACCCACACAGAGTAGTGCAAGGGCTTTGAAAAACCAGCAGAAGATATTGCCGGCATATCGGCAATCTCCTGCTTTGTTTACAGGTTGCCATAGAGACCATCGGCTTGTCAGAAGCAAGCCGATGGTCTCTGTGGCAGGGAGAGCTTGGTGCTTGGCTGTGAGAGGACAGCTAGGTACCTGCTCTTACAGCAGAGATCAGAGAAAACCTCCGATCTCTGCTGTGTTAACCCTTTACATGCTGCAGTCTATGTGACTGCAGCATGTAAAGGGCTGTCACTGCAGCATGTAAAGGGCTGTCACCATCGGACCCCTGGAATGTGATCAGGGGTCCTGATGGGTCCCTGTGGAAGTCCCCTAAAGGGACAAAAAAAAAAATTTTTTTTAAAAAGGTTAAAAATTATTAAAAAAAAATAATAAAAACACTTGTCTCCCTTTACTTTGTAAAAAATCAAAAATACAATCACACATGTGGTATCCATGCGTCGTAATGACCCAGAGAAGGAAGTTAATACATTATTTAACCCCTTAATGACATGGCCCCTTTTTTTCTTTTTTCCCCATTTCTTTTTTTCCTCCCCCCTGTTTAAAAAAAATCACAACTTGTCCCGCAAAAAATAAGCCCTTATATGGCCATGTCAATGGAAAAATGAAAAAGTTATGGCTCTTGAGACACAACTGCAAAATTAGTTGAAATTCAATGATTAGACCATTTTAAAAAACCTGCCCTGGTGGGCACGACAGGGTGGTAGGAAACCCGCCACTCAAGGGGTTAAATGGGTTAACATAAGATAACTTTCTGCAATGATATCACAATCAGGGTAAAATGTCACAACTTTATGTCTAGAACTCAGGGGATTATCGGACCCCTAAAATAGGGAAGGGATCAGTAGTGGAACTCTTTACCTGTTTCCCATTAATTGGGAGGACGGACCGCTGCATTGTCTCCTCGCAGGTCCTTCTCCCCCAACACCAGTCCTATCCCCCACATGTCATTAGACACTGCTGCTGGTACCGTAACCATCAGTGCTGCTCTAGAAACATCCTTACTAATGGTCAAAACAGCCACAACAGATGCAGATGACATGTGCGGCAATACGACTGCTATGTCACAAAGCAGCCGGGGCGAGACGGAGGGTGACCCACGGGGCGAATAGCAGGAAGTGATGCATTCTTCTGGCCATGTGACCAAGGGACAGAGCGAACCTTGGAGTCTGTTGTAGATTTCGCCTCCAGTGGGTAATTTGTTCTGATGTTACCACCTCGGTGAAATCCACCCGTGGGCTGAGAATCTGACTCTTTTCAGACTGCTGTGTGCTCTTCCATGGACTTCTATAGGACAACATGTGCACGGTGCTCTGAAAAGAGTCAGAGTTTCGGACTGTATGTGGCCTTCACTGGGGGGACGGAGCGGGAAGAGGGGAGCGGGTAATTATAAAAAGATTACATCCCCTGGCTCCGCCATTACCTCCTCAAACAGCATCATAACTTAGTTTATGGCGCTGTTCAGAGGTGACAGGTTCCCTTTAATGAGATGCCGGTGATCGATCAATAGATCATATAATTATATATCACAGTAGTGATCACCAGTCATGACATATTCCATAGTCTTCTATCATCCAGCCAGTAAGGATACAACTCACCCCACACAATGTTCAGCGGCGCCCCCAGGCTGCTGTGATCCACATAACAGGAGTAACTGTCGTCCTCGCCGGGCATCACGTCCGCACTGACCCTGATCTGATAGGTGCCGTCAGGATTGGGGAGGACATGTGTGGTCTCATATGTGGGAACGTAATCCACCCCGTTCTTCATCCACTTCAAAACCACATGTCTGGAATGGAATCCGAACACATGACAGTGAAGCATCAAGGTGCCATCTTTATGCTGAACGGATACCTTCACCGTTGGCTGAACTGAGAAGCAAAGTGAAGAATATGAAATGACAAGAATTAAGACGACGCATCTAAACATCTTCGCTCAGTAAGAACGAGAGCCGACCCTCCAGTAACTGGGCATATGAATAACATGCATGGGGGCGGTAGTGAGTCACTTACATTCTGGGGACTCTTTCTTGTGTCAGGCCACATAGTACGTGTAGTGCACCAGACCTGTGTATGCCATATCTGTGTGCAGGTATAGTACTCAGCAGCGCCCCCCTCAGTATAAGGAGGGGTGTGTGGTTGTTCACCAGTACCTTCACCTGTGCGGTGGCCCCTCCATATAGCAGTCTGGCTGTCTGCATGTTGAGGGATGTGGTGCTTCTACCTGCCCTCTTGTATTAGTACATTGGTAATTATATGGCCGCTTCCTGTGATTGTGTTTGTTAATATATTCAGTGCCTATTAGACTGATGGACTTAATGTTACACTTATCATAATTAGTCATATGGATCTCACAGAGATATATAACACACTAGATTTGGACTAGTTACAGGCCTCTAAGTATCTGATGTCATTATCAGTAAGGGGACACAGTACTTACAGTATGTCCCCGCCCTCCTAGAACAAGAGGTGAGTTAGCCCCTTACCCCAGTAGACTATTGGGTTTCCTAGTTTCTACATCATACATTTGTATAATGCACCGATATGGGGGCAGAGAAACGTGCTGCTCTCCCCCCTCCAGACACCGGGTGCGCCCTTCATATTTATCTAGAGGCACGCTCAGTTCGGACTACCTTGGCCTACTAACCCAATACTGTACTACATAATAAATGTGAGGGGTTAATTCTGGTTTATGTTTTAATAGAGAAAAATAAGTTGTATTTCACAGAATAATTATGCTTTGTAATCTGCATCCCGTCCTGGGAAGACATTCAAGGTTATGCGCCCAAATAAGTTTTAATCACAGTATGTGGATGTACGTCTTTGTAACTTGTTAAAGGACACATTAATAATGAGTTGTTCTTTTACAAATGTTCCACTGACCTTGACAATGTACTGAGATGTTACTTATCATATCCTGCATGAGCAAATTCCTATATAAACTCTGAGCTTCTTATAATAAACTAGGCATTTCATTCGGTTTACTACATATGGTGTGGTTGTCCATTGAATCCTCTGAGTACTCGCATGTCCAGACTAATTGGGAAGCAGACAGCATCAGCTGAAGGGTCCCCTTGAGACCCCCAACATTACTTGGCGCCCAACGTGGAGCAGAAGCCAAATCCTTACCTGCAGCCGATACCTGACGACCCCGCCTGCCGACCGACTGGACTAGAGGTTGTGGGACCCCAGAACTTAAAACACCGGTGTAAGGTAAGCCCTTGAGTTGCCATTTTCCAGCTCCGGTCTCCCCTGACTTCAGTCCCGTGTTGACAGGAGGTTAGTCGCTGCATGTTATATAGGATGCTTCTGCCTGTAATTTTGTGTTCTTAGTGACCGTGTTAGACGGAAGAACCCATGAGATAAGATTGCCATGCTGTCTGCTATAGAAATTATTGCTTTTATTCTTGCTTTAACTGCCGGACTCATAATGTTAGCTGTAATTTGTTATAAGGTTACTAAAGCCGCCCAGCAAGGCAAGCCGTGGTCCCCCCTATCCCCGTAAGAAGGTCTGTGTGACCAATAAGTGTCCTGCCAGTTGCGGACTTGGCAGAAGGGACTAGAAGGTCTGTGTGACCGCCTGATTTACCCGAAGGAAGCTGTGTGCATCCTTATACTGTGTGATTGAGGTAAAAACAGGGAACAAGTCCATAGTACTAATAAGTGTCCTGCCAGTTGCGGACTTGGCAGAAGGGACTAAAAGGTCTGTGTGACCGCCAGATTTACCCAGAGGAAGCTGTGTGCATCCTCAATACTGTGTGATAGTGGTAAATCAAGAGGTAAGTCCATAGTCAGAATGGGGTCCAAACAGTCTGAGACTTTCCTGACACCCATCGAGATAATAAGAGAAGGGGAAGGGAAGGACATTTGTAGGCAAGCTTATAAAGTATATAAACAGATAGGACTTAGGAAGGCGGGAACCTTTAACTATGAGTTCTGGCAACAGTACGGGAAAAAGCATATGAAAGATATCAGAGATGCGGGTCTAGAAAAAGGAATAGAAGCGATAATAAAATATAGTAAAAAGGTAAATGTAGAACGCTGGAATTGCGAACCGAGGGATGATGGCATATTCGTGTATGCACCCCCGGTGCCCAATCCAGCCAGGATGTATCCGGTTCTGCCTGCCTCTGGAAATGCGCTCCCTGACTATCAGAGTTGTACCTCAGAAAGGAAGCCCTATTGGGACTGTCCTCGCTGCGGACAACAGAATCCAGAACACAGGGAGACATGTTTTGTTTGCAGGGCTCCTAAGCCTAGGCAACAAGAGATGTATCCGATTGTGTATGACGGAACAGATGGCCATATGCCAACAACTACCTGAGGGATTGTATGCCACAGTTACCTCAGAGTGTCGGTTAAATAGAGGGGTCCCAGAGTACCGCCAGACCACTTCCAGTGGGAAGGAGTTCCTGGCAAGACTCCGGCGCTGGACAGACGCCCAAAATAAAGAACGACAGACAGCCTTGACCACCTGCCGTAGGGAAAAGAATGAGACCCCCAACATGACCTTCTGTCATGTCTGACTATGTTCCCACACATAGGGATATTATAGCCCAGAGCTCTGATGGTCTCCGTTCCCCTCTTATAATAATTAGGTTTACTCCCCCCTCATTCTATAATAGTCATAATACTATCTCATAACGTTATAGGGTTTAACCCCTCCATTCAAAAGAAGAAAGGCCGTCATACAATATCTCACAACCGAGCCGGACATCATCTGCCTCCAGCAGACCCTCTGTTACACCTCCTCTGCTCCTAAATATCTTCCTCCCCACTATTTGTAGGTCTGCTCCTCAGTAGCTTCTATAAAATACCAAGGTGCCCCTCAGGAGGAGGGAGAAGAGCGGCCGCCTCACACTGCGATGCATAAGGGACAGAAGAGCTATAAGGGCTCATGCTGCAGCGATTTACACATACGCAGTCCATACACTCTGCTGGCAGAGACAGGTACGGGCCTAGTATGGCACTGCGCATGCCCACAAATCACACGTCACAGACATCTGCAGAATGATTTTTAATTTTTTTTTAATTTCCCGCTCTGAACATCCGTATGGAAATGCTGCCTGTACACAATGTATTGTGTATGGACAATGTATCGATACGCAGATAATAGGGCATGCTGCTATTTACTTCTCTTGTGTATTGATATGCAGTGCCCACACGCCGGTGTACATGGAGCAATGAGGGTCCAATGACTTTCATTGCCTCCATTCACCACGTATCATGCGTGCAAAGCATGTGTAATTCACGGTGAAAACACGGTTGTGGGCATGAGCCTTTAGGCATCTTATTCTTAAAGATGATTAGATGGCAGCCGATAACCGGGCAGTTATGCTCATGATGGCCGACATTCTATAACTTTGCCCCAGTGAATACTTAGTGAGGGGACCCGACATCTGCTGTAATCATATATGATTGAGACGGCATTGTACAGCACCGCCATAGAGGAATAATGTGATAGCCGCTGTTTGTCATGATTGTATATCTGGAGGGATATCCTCTCTCCTAAAGGAGGGACTCTAGTTGTGTGAATATCTGTACAGCGCCACCTACTGTTCCATCTTTCTTATTTGCATATATTTCCCAGAGGAGCATGTATGGCCTTTAAGCCTTCTCACTCACCTCCTAGGTGTCTCCACACACCTAGGGGCTCTACACCAGTACCGTTCTGTAATGGGGCCCCATGAGTTCTGTAATACCCCTGACTATAGTAGGTGATGAGGAGCACCTGGACTACCTGTACATTATTATGTAGAGATGATACCCTTTCGACCCAAGTCAGGAACCTACCGCACACGGATGAGGGGCAAAAAACAGCTGCACATTTAGGAATTTCTGGCTTGGCTTTCAATTCCCAATCATTGTTTTAAAGACTTGTTTAAAGGGTCTGACATTGATTTGAAAGAATCCCGCTATCCAATAGGTGGCGCTGCAGAGGTATTGTTCCATCTTCATGATGATATAATCATGAGAGTCATAGGATTAATGCAGTAAGAAATTGACCCCATCTAATTAGGGGCAATGAGGCGGATGATGGTTGTGACATTGGGTAGTCATGAGGTATACAATGTCTTCTAGAACTACCATCGCTCTCCCCATACAACGGATGTGTAAGGATGAACTTCATAGCCATGGCCAATAGGGAACTGAGACCCCTCACCTTACCATTACTCCTCCTTCAGAAGAGTGTAATGAGATAGAGTACAGTTGTTGTTAAAGACTGGATATGTGCCAGACCGAGGCAGGAGAGACACAGAGTCAGCCGTCACTAAAATTACTCCTCCTATGGAAGGGGGTAATGTGGTGGAAGATGGCAGTCATGAATGAGTAGTTATGGGGGACCTGAGACTCACAGTCCTAGTATTAGTCCTCGTATAAGAGAGGGTAATAGTATAGAGGATAACGTTCATGAGTGACCAGACCCACGATATGAGGAAGAGTCGCACAGCTTACTATTACTCCTCCTATAGAAGAAAGTAATATGGTGGATGCTAGTAGACCTCATCCAGTAATCATGCAGAACACGGAGACCCACAGTCCTACCATTACTCCTCCCGTAAAAGGGGGTAATGAAAATGGTTGTCACTACTGACTGAACCTGTGCGATACAGAGACGGAGAGTCAGACATCTTACTGTTACTCCTCCTATGGAAGGGAGTCAAGTGGAGAATGACAGTAGTCATCATTGAATCATGCAAAATCCAGACCCGTAGTCCGACCATTACTCCTCCCATAGTATGGGGTCATGAGATAGAGGATGCTTGTTATGATTGACTGGCCCTGTGCGATACTGAAATAGTCACACAGCTTACTATTACTCCTCCTACGGTTGGGGGAAATGTGATGAATGACGGTGGTCATCATTGACCAATCATGCTGAATACTCCTCCTGTAAAAGAGGGTAATGAGATCGAGGATGATTGTCATGACCAGCTGGTAACTACTTGTCCCCTGACGTTTAATTGTATAGTCATGGAGGATCTGGAGTCTCACTGTAATTCAGTTACTTCTCCTATGGAAGGGAGTAATGTGGCTGCTTGATGCCATAACAGGGCATTGCTGGTAGGCATATACTGGCTGTGACACTATTATTCCTACTAGTAGTAGTAAGGGTATAGTCTATGTGTGGTAGCCCAGGGCAATTATGGTGTACAGGGACATCTGCCCGCCGGGCACTGGGCTCATCTGATGGTCCAGCTCTGTATAGCTCCTCTCAAATAAGAATAATGCCCTTTAGGGTAGAGGTTACCCGGTTTAGGCCAGTGATCATTGAAATGATGGTTGCTGGTGATGAGAGGTGTAAACAAAATGAGAATCCTGCTGAACCCCGTGGAGCTACCATCACTCTGATGAAGGCTACTGAAGCTGGTGAAAGTGTGAAGTACCGGACCATCGTCTTATGACTAGTTCCGGCATGAGAAGACTGACCAGAAGCCAGGAAGTGCCGCGATATGCGTGTGGTTTTAAGTGGGCGCTGTGATGAGCCAAGTCTTGTTTAAAGACCGAACTCACATAGCAAGGGAAGTTTCGCCCCCTTGCCGCATCAACCAAAGGGCCAGCCCCTGTTGTGGCCTAAATATGTGGCAATCGAGCGCAGACCTTCGTGGGAGGGGGGAGACAGCGAGTGAAAAATAAAGATAGTTGTCACTGATGGCTCTGCCATCCCTCCCCGGAGCACCCAGACGCCTCCTAGCCTGGCTGCGCACAGTGGCAAAAGGGATAATGGCAGCGATCAGCGCTGCAATACAAATGTTCATGTGACGCCAGCACCTTTCCTTGATGCATCATTCTGGTCGCAAATGATGATATAAAGAGTCCAAACAAGGGTTGTTAAAGTAAACCGAAGGCACACAGTTTACTGGGCATCTTCATAGCAACATAACCGTTTCAACTTTACGAATGCAGTTTTTAGTCACAAACCTCTCAGATATAGCTTGAGCTAACAGTCCTTCCTTTACTGCTCCTATCCTGAGGCACAAGTTCACTCCGCTACCACAGGCACATTTGATCATGGCCGCTTTTCTCCTAGTTCCGTGGGGTCTGCCCTGTCTGTGCTTTCTCCAGCCGCAGGTGAAAAAGACTCTCTCCGCTCTGGCCTCCAGTGCTTGACCTCTTCATTCTACTCAACTCATCTTAAACCAAAGAGCCGACTACTCTCGGCCTGAGCATGGCTTGCTTAAGCTCCACACCCTGTGGCTCTCGGTCCAGCATTCTTCTCCTTTCAAAGCTTTCCTCCTCCTCCTCAAGACCTTCTTTTCCTTCTTCCCCTTCCTAAAATAAACTAAAATAAGAAAAAGACAGAAGATCCGCAGATCAGGAGGTCGGCCTCCTACGAATACTAAGCTCAAACTGATGTAGCTCAGTGCCTGCAAGAGGGATGTAGCTGGTAGGAGGGACTAACTTTTTATTTGCTTAGTGTCGCCTCCTAGTGGCAGCAGCTGTACCCAAATCTTCTGTGTCCATTATTAAAGTGCAATTTTCGGGAGGGTTTTTCCACATTTAATGTGACTATTGGGGGGATAAAACAACATATGTAGAAAAAAGGTTGTTCACATCCCCATCATGAGAAAAGAAAAATGCAATTCAGTAGCCGAACGAAACCGTCATATGATAGAACTCACCAGCACTAAATGGACCCCGCTGACTATAATGGGGTCTGTTGGGTTTCTGACATTTTACACGGGTGCGATATCGGGCAGTGAATCCTGTGTGGCCCGATATCACATTCACCAACATGTGATTTCCCCTCGGATATGAGGAGTTTTTAGCTCAAAACCGCCTTGTATCACTTCAGAGAAGCAGCGATCAGTCGCAGCGGAGGATCGCGGGGTTTCTCCTATTGTTATAAATGGGAAAACCTCGCACGGCACCGCATGCACCTAGCACGTAGTGTGATGCTGCCAGCCTCGTTGTTTTCAAAGGGCGACGCGAGGGCACGTCCAAAGATAAGACATGCCACTACTTGTTTCCTGCATTGCTGTGCGATGAATGGAAAAAAAGTGTTGGGCTACGCAGATTTAGACCTTATAGGTAGTTCACGATGGCAGGTAGGCTTGTCACCTGTCCAGTAATAAGCTGTCATGGCAGGCCGTCGCTGCTGCTCATCTATTCATAGGTTTGCAGTCAGCCACCTCTTGCATGCTCCACGCTGCACCTCTGACTCCCAGTCCTCTGCCCATAGGCTAATGTGCGCCCCTGAATCCTATCCCCCACCAATCACCAGCCATTCCCTGTTATATTATACATCCTCCCCCTTTATGGACAATGCCTAATCAGTTGCTCTCTTACTGCCACTTCTTGTAAAGCCCCCATTTGTGTATATCCTGGTGCTGATCCTCGCCTGACTCTGACCATTCTGACTCTGGACTTTATTATTACTTGCTGCCGGCCCTGATGTTCAGCCCAGACCTCGTTAATACACTTGTGCTGCCGGCCCTGATGTTCAGCCCAGACCTCGTTAATACACTTGTGCTGCCGGCCCTGATGTTCAGCCCAGACCTCGTTAACACACTTGTGCTGCCAGCCATGATGGTCATCCTGGACCTCGTTAATACACTTGTGCTGCCGGCCGTGATTGTAGCCTGGACCTCGTTAATACACTTGTGCTGCCGGCCCCGATGTTCAGCCCGGACCTCGTTAATACACTTGTGCTGCCGGCCCTGATGTTCAGCCTGGACCTCATTAATACACTTGTGCTGCCGGCCCTGATGTTCAGCCTGGACCTCGTTAATACACTTGTGCTGCCGGCCCTGATGTTCAGCCAGGACCTCGTTAATACACTTGTGCTGCCGGCCCTGATGATCAGCCTAGACCTCGTTAATACACTTGTGCTGCCGGCCCTGATGTTAAGCCCGGACCTCGTTAATACACTTGTGCTGCCGGCCCTGATTGTAGCCTGTATTACTGCAAGACTCCTGTTCAGACTGTTGGGTACTGCAGCTCGGCCCAGTGCAGCATCAGCAGCCAGACTACCGGGACTATCTGGATGAGTAACGGCTTGGAGACCCTGCAACAAGGACCGAATCCAGCTTGGAAGTGTCAGGGGTGCCGGACATAAACCTCCAGTGGCCATAATTATCTTTTACCAAAAATAATTATGCCGGGGTGGGCATGGGGCTGAATAGCGCCACCCTACCACCAAACTGTTAAGACCCACTCCTGACTGTCCAGTCAATGCTATTACAAGCAGCTTCTTCTCCTACACTGTCAGTAGTACCGAACACAAGGCACTCTATGAAGAGGATAACGTCCTCCCCTCCCGCATCTCCTACACTAAAACATGGGGGAAGAGTCAGGTTATCCTCTGCATAGATCGCACTGCGTCCGGCACTACTGACAGCATGAGTGAGAAAGAAGTTGCTTGTAAGAATGGTGATGTCCACCCAGAGGTTTGGGGGTGGGACAATTACTAAATGGGGCCACAGAGGGGCACTTATTTAGTGTGGGTGCTATTACTATGATGGAATACTGAGAGGAGGGAGTAGTTACACAACAGGGAGAGTCTACAGAGCGTTTTGGCTGGAGGAAATCTTCATGGCGATCTGAGCTCATATATAGGAAAGAAAACCAAACCAGACGTCCCTTATAACCACTGGAGGTAACCGCACTGTAATCACTATCACTGTGTAGAGATGGTATCTGACTGGGTCTACTACAGCTGAGCTGCTATGTCTGCTGGGTTCTACAACTTGCTTCCTAGAATAATATATAAAGTTTTGTTTGGTAATAATTTGGAGTTCTGTATGGTTCTGGTGTATCTTGATGCCACCGGAAGCTAGGGGTGTGACGGCTGTCACCAGGAGTGAACGCTCCCGTCATGCCCCTAGCTTAGGACTGTCTGCCAAGATACAGCAGTAAAGGCCAGGGGAGCGAGCAGGAGACTAACCGTCGGCCAGTCATGGCGACTCAGAGGGCAGATGCACAGATACCGGCTGCGTGAAGAGCCCATCTGCAGTGATCTGCCGGGGCTGCACGGAGGCAGCCGGGTGCGCAGAGGGTAGGTCGCCTGCGGAGGAAGTGGGGGGTAAAGACTGTCCGCTGGGCTGTGTGCGGACAGCTGTGAAGCAGTCAACTCCCCTTCCCCGGGTAATGTGAGAGCGGGGCTAGCCTCTAGCGTACATGGAAGTCTGCAGGGAAGTAGTGTGACAGCGGACCTGCGAGGCCAGGTGACACCAGTGGGGTCCGGAGCTCCAGCAGCACAGCAGCCTCTGAACCCTGGCTGCGGGGTCAGGGTGCTGTCACTCTAAGATGCTGCCGGGTACGCTCCCTGATGCTCCCCCTTGCGGTGTGTGCGCTCCCCACTGTCGGCAACAGGAGTCGGCGGCCACGCTTCCTGATGCTCCTCCGTGCTGTCTTTGGCCCCCGCTGCTGGCTATCGGGGGTGTCGGCTGCGCTCCCTGATGCTCCCCCCGGCGGTCTGTGGTCCCCGCTGTCGGGGACTGTAATATCTCTTTATAATAAATACACTAATAAACTTATAAATCACGCTGCAGCTCCATATCTAAGCCACAAGAGGCAGAAAAGAGCCTCGTATCATAATCCACATTATCACACAGAGAGGACGGGCGGCTTATCCAGAGATCAGCGGTGCAGGAACAGGACGATGTCAGCACAGGAGGAATATTCTAAAGTTCATTGGGGGACATTTATAATGCCAAAAAGACATTAAAAAAACAGCAAACATTTGCTGGCCGGGGGGTGTGCCCTGGCCCAACAGATTTAGGTGTAAGTTACGCTAGAAACTAGTGTAAATGATGCCATAAATGTACAGCGGGTCGGACCTGGCGCACATTTCTGAGTAGGTGCCTGGAGGTGCTGGGAAGCCCCTAATACATGAAGAGGTGTGCGCCCGGAAGCCACTGCTCCAACCCTTGTGTAGTGGCCGGCGCTTGTAATTGCAGATGTAGCCCCCAGCCTGCAGTTACAAGTGTCGGCCACTACACAGGGGTCAGATCAGTGGCTTCCGCTCCGACCCCAGTGTATACCGGCGCTGTCAGCGGGTGCCGGAGCGCAGGACCTCGGACAATCAACTATTGATGGCCTATCCTAGGAGAGCGCAGCAATAGTATTTTCATGGAAAACCCCTTTATTAAGTTATACAATACGTTTTATATGGATTTAAAATGGCGCGGTTACGGAAAAAATAAAAATCATCTCGCTAAAACAAAGTCCTTGTACGGCGGCGTCCGCCGGGGAATACAAGTTATGGTTCTAGGAAGGTGAAAAGGAAAAGGTCTGTGACTGCACCGAAGCTGAAAACCCACCATGTACAGAGATGTATGATGTCCAGAGCGCCACACATACACATATACATACATCATATATCACACACATATCATATATCACACACATACATCACACATATCATACATCACACATACGTGTGACATGATGATGAGCCTCACCTCTCCTCTCCAGCTCTTCTCTCCCGTTCTCCAAATGTTTCTTCAGCCAGTATATACATTCATTCTCCAGATAATTCCTCACTCTCTCCCCCTCTCGTACTTCCGGACTGTTCCATCTCTGTGTGGTGATCAGCGCCTGGCTCATGGTGGCCGTGTATGTCCAGGTCTGTGTGTCCAGCGCCATGAACTCTCCTCCATCATATCTGTACTGCTCATATCCTCTGATGCTGCCGTCATCATCCAGCTCACAGCCGATCATCCGCTGGATGGTATGGAAACCTGCAGACAGAACATGTTATACAGAACACGTATGTAATGTACCGGTCATATGTGCAGTGTATGTGGGTGACATGTAATATACAGGTGTGTGACACATACTGTACATATTATATACACAGGTCCCTCATGTGATGTTATACGTGTCCTTCACATGTACTATATACAGTCTATAACACGGCTTATTAACAGCCGGGTGCGAACACTTGTGTGTGAACTACAGTTCCCAGCATGCCCGCCAGCTACCTGTTGTAGTTCAGTGGGCTGAACACATTATATAACCCTACATCATCCCTAGTCATGTGACTGACAGGCCAGTGTAATAGTGGATGGCTCCGCCCACATACAGCACGTGGGCAGGTAACCGCCATGTTCCCTATAACTGATAGATGTAATGGAAAGCCCAGAAGAGAAACAGGGGGAGGTGAGGAAGGGGTTAATGCCCCCACATCTGTACATTATTATATAACTGCCTCCTTGTAGTCTGAGGAGGAGCGTAATACTGTAAGGAGACTTATTACATGCCCCGTGTCCTCACACCTATCACTCCGCATCGTACGCAGGAAATCTGCAGAATCATGGAGGCGATCACTAACTATAAGGGCCCGGAACTCGCTGCGGACGATCTGCGGTCACCACATACGGATCTGCGCTGTGCCTGGACCTACCGACTGATACAATAATGGTGGATCACATGTAACGCCAGAGCCCACGGTTTAGTCCAAAAACTGGCTGATTACGTAGCGTTTCACTGACCCGCAGGCTATAATGGGTTAAATGTAGTGAAGCCGTGTGAACGTCTCTGTGCGTTTCGGAGGGGGAGCGTCATCACATAGCGCCATCCTTCTGTAGTGGTGAGGAATACATGTCCTTCTGCTCCACAGAGGTTTCTGTCCTCCCTCGGCTCACATTAGGACCCCCGCGTTACGGTTACCGCTGGGAAGGTCATGTGACTATACCAGGCGGCAGCGGCTCACCGCCATTCACACGCAGGAAACTGGGGTAATCTGTTGTAAACCAGAGTCACAGAGGCGCTCGGAGGTCACACCCCACAGGGGGATGTTATCACGCGGGTTTGTTGGACTGCAATATGGACAGACCTCGTACAGTGAGAGGAGGCATTATTTACTGTGAATGTATTCACAGGAGCGATATATTTTTTCTGGAATTCTGGATTTTTGTGTGTATTGTGTATATCAGTGCACATAGAGTATACCCTGTGTATATGAATGTGTATACAGTCCGGTGTATACTAGTATATACAGTATATATGTCTCTCACCTCCAGTGTGGTTGAAGCGCTCCATCGCTGTCCTCACATTATGTCTGGATGCAGCCTCACTTCCCTTAGATCTCTGTGTCTCTGCCTCCCAGTATTCGGGTCCCTCCTTCTTCATCCACTCCGCTCGCGGTAACATCCTCCGGCTGACTGAGTTATAATTTGTAATCTCCTGATCATCCACATATCCAACTATGGAGAACTCAGGTATCCCGGACCCCGGAGCCGAGACCCCCGTCATATAATAGCGCAGAGAGTGACTGTCTGAGAGATATACAGAGTGTTACATATCACACACGGGGCGGAGTCACACCAGCGTGTTCACACACAATACACAGAGGATAGAACCCACTGAGCTCAGTAGCTTCATTCTCATTACTTGTTTTTGCGCCATGCTGTATTTTTGTGCACATTTGCTCACTGAAGGCCCCACAAATTCACACTCAGTACCCGCACAGCTGCACAATTTTGAGGAAGAAAGAACACATGTGGACCTCATTAGACTGAATAGCCATGTGAATCGGGCTGCGGCTGTGTCCGTCGCACATGTGGAATGACGCAGCGAGAGCAAAAAGTACAGTAATATGTGCAAAAACACACGTGAAAGCACGTCTTTTACAATGCAAATACACCGCGCTTACACTGATGTAAAGCCGCCATATACTACAATCACAGGAAGAGTTACCATGTATATATGTATAGGTGACAGGGTCTCGGTCATGTGTGTATGTACAGTGTGTAGGTTACAGGGTCCCGGTCATGTATGTACAGTGTGTAGGTTACAGGGTCCCGGTCATGTATGTACAGCGTGCAGGTTACAGGGTCTCGGTCATGTGTGTATGTACAGTGTCTAGGTGACAGGGTCTCGGTCATGTATGTATGTACAGCATGTAGGTGACAGGGTCTCGGTCATGTTTGTATGTACAGCGTGTAGGTGACAGGGTCTCGGTCATGTTTGTATGTACAGCGTGTAGGTGACAGGGTCTCGGTCATGTTTGTATGTACAGCGTGTAGGTGACAGGGTCTCGGTCATGTATGTATGTACAGCGTGTAGGTTACAGGGCCTCAGTCATGTATCTATGTACAGCACGTAGGGAACAGGGTCTCGGTCATGTATGTATGTACAGCGTGTAGGTTACAGGGCCTCGGTCATGTATGTATGTACAGCGTGTAGGTGACAGGGTCTTGGTCATGTATGTATGTATGTACAGCATGTAGATGACAGGATCTCGGTCATGTATGTATGTACAGCGTGTAGGTGACAGGGCCTCGGTCATGTATGTACAGCCTGTAGGTGACAGGGTCCCAGCCATGAATGTGAGATGCAGCAGATGTTACATGATGTGGTTTTCTCTGTATTGTACATTTTATGTTTTCGTCTCTCACCGCGCCGCACAGAGAAGAACTACAAGGGGGCTCTATACATGATATAATGTGCGCTCCATGGTACCTTATAGCTCCTCAAAGAGGTTCTGAGGCAGCTGGTGTTATTTCCTGTCTAGGAAACACTGCCCCTGCTGCAGAACCTCTTTTGAAAGTTTTATATCAAACCGTAATGATTTACAAGTAGCTTCTGTCTGCTTCATCAAGATGTTCTGCAGCAGCTGGACCCCAGTGTTCGCTCACACAGTGGCCAATACTGCGATTATTACATCCGGGGTCTGCAGATAAGTGATATAATAACTGATCCCCCTCCATACTGACCAGAATACACCGCAGATAAGTGATATAATAATTGACCCCCTCCATACTACCCAGAATACACCGCAGATAAGTGATATAACTGATCCCCTCCATACTCCTCAGAATACACTGCAGATAAGTGATATAACTGATCCCCTCCATACTCCTCAGAATAAACTGCAGATAAGTGATATAATAACTGATCTCCCTCCATACTCCCCAGAATACACTGCAGATAAGTGATATAACTGATCCCCTCCATACTCCCCAGAATACACTGCAGATAAGTGATATAATAACTGACCCCCTCCATACTACCTAGAATACACTGCAGATAAGTGATATAATAATTGATCCTCCTCCATAGTACCCAGAATACACTGCAGATAAGTGATATAATAACGGATCATCCTCCATACTCCCCAGAATATACTGCAGATAAGTGATATAATAACTGATCCCCCTCCATACTTCCCAGAATACACTGCAGATAAGTGATATAATAACTGATCCCCTCCATACTCCCCAGAATACACTGCAGATAAGTGATATAATAACTGATCCCCTCCATATTCCCCAGAATACACTGCAGATAAGTGATATAATAACTGATCCCCTCCATACTCACCAGAATACACTGCAGATAAGTGATATAATAACTGATCCCCTCCATACTCACCAGAATACACTGCAGATAAGTGATATAATAACTGATCCCCCGCCATACTCCCCAGAATACACTGCAGATAAGTGATATAATAACTGATCCCCCGCCATACTCCCCAGAATACACTGCAGATAAGTGATATAATAACTGATCTCCCTCCATACTCCCCAGAATACACTGCAGATAAGTGATATAATAACTGACCCCCACCATACTACCCAGAATACACTGTAGATAAGTGATATAATAATTGATCCTCCTCCATAGTACCCAGAATACACTGCAGATAAGTGATATAATAACGGATCATCCTCCATACTCCCCAGAATATACTGCAGATAAGTGATATAATAACTGATCCCCCTCCATACTTCCCAGAATACACTGCAGATAAGTGATATAATAACTGATCCCCCTCCATACTTCCCAGAATACACTGCAGATAAGTGATATAATAACTGATCCCCTCCATACTCCCCAGAATACACTGCAGATAAGTGATATAATAACTGATCCCCTCCATATTCCCCAGAATACACTGCAGATAAGTGATATAATAACTGATCCCCTCCATACTCCCCAGAATACACTGCAGATAAGTGATATAATAACTGATCCCCTCCATACTCACCAGAATACACTGCAGATAAGTGAAGGAGAAGCACAATGAGGGGGAACATCTTCCTCATCCTGATACATTGGAGCCCCCGAGTGACGGGAACATAAAGAGCTTCTCCTACAAACAACTGGAGCCGTCAGTCAGTGACTTCGCAGACTGGAGGCGTAGCTCAGCACTGATTGGACGGAAGGTATCCTCACCACCAATAGTAAAATAAATCTGCGGCTGGTCAGCAGTTACTGGGCGGAGTGAGGCCGGAGGCATATTACCCCATTGCATATTAGCACTAACTGCTTAGGTTAAGCAGCGCTGCTAATTAGAGCCACCTGATTGGCTCTTCAGCACCAGGTGACTACACAGCGTGCACGCGCATTGCCTTCAGCAGCCGTGCACTACACAGAAGAGTCGTCCTCTCCAAAAGGCGGGCGGCAAATGTGAGATCAGCACCTAAAACACCAATCTCCGGTTCCGTACGTTGTACAAAACGCAGCCAAATGTCAGGTTCCTCTCCACACGAGTCGTCCTGTGGAAAACGGAGAGCATATCAGCACATGGAAGCGAAAACCTGCAAGTGTGCAGATATGAGCATATGCAAGCGAAAACATGCAAATATGCGCCAAATATGCACATATGAACAGATGCAAGCGAAAACACGCAAATATGCACATATGAGCATATGCAAGCGAAAACCTGCAAATATGCGCCAAATATGCACATATGAACAGATGCAAGAGAAAACATGCAAATATGCAGATATGAGCATATGCAAGCGAAAACCTGCAAATATGCGCCAAATATGCACATATGAACAGATGCAAACGAAAACATGCAAATATGCACATATGAGCATATGCAAGCGAAAACCTGCAAATATGCGCCAAATATGCACATATGAACAGATGCAAGAGAAAACATGCAAATATGCGCATATCAGCAGATGCAAGCGAAAACCTGCAAATATGCGCCAAATATGCACATATCAGCAGATGCAAGCGCAAACCTGCAAATATGCACATATGAGCAGATGCAAGCGAAAACCTGCAAATATGCGCCAAATATGCACATATGAGCAGATGCACGCGATGAAAATTTTGGTAGATGCAGCAGCTTACCTCGCTGAGTGATGTCAGATGGTGTCCGAGCGAAGCGAAATTCTTCTCGAAACGCGTCCAAACGTCAGGATCCTCTCCACACGTAATTTTGCAGTAAGGCGTACAAATCTCGGGTGGCGTCTCCACACGTACGGCACAAATCTCGGGTGGCGCGTTTCCACACTTAGCGTAGAAATCTGCAAAAAAAGTCAGGTTGCGTCAGGTGGCGTCGCGCAAATCTCAGGTGACGTACTCACCACACGTAGAGCACAGATCTCAGGTGACGTACTCACCACATATAGCGCACAAATCTCAAGTGGCGTCTCCACACGTAGCGCACAAATCTGCCAAAAAAGGCAGGTCGTGTCAGGCGGCGTCGCGCAAATCTCAGGTGAAGTACTCACCACACGTAGCGCACAAATCTCAGGTGGCGTCTCCACACGTAGCGCACAAATCTGCAAAAAAAGTCAGGTCGCGTCAGATGGCGTCGCGCAAATCTCAGGTCGCGTATTCTCCACACGTAGCGCACAAATCTCAGGTGGCATCTCCACACGTAGCGCACAAATCTGCAAAAAAAAGGCAGGTCGTGTCAGGCGGTGTCGCGCAAATCTCAGGTGACGTACACACCACATGTAGCGCACAAATCTCATGTCGCGTATTCTCCACACGTAGCGCACAAATCTCGGGTGGCGTCTCCACACGTAGCGCACGAATCTGCAAAAAAAGTCAGGTCGCATCAGATGGCGTCGCGCAAATCTCAGGTGACGTACTCACCACACGTAGCGCACAAATCTCAGGTGGCGTCTCCACACGTAGCGCACAAAACTGCAAAAAAAGTCCGGTGGCGTCGCGCAAATCTCAGGTGATGTACTCGCCACACGTAGCGCACAAATCTCGGGTGTCGTCTCCACACGTAGCGCACAAATCTGCAAAAAAAGTCAGGTCGCGTCAGATGGCGTCGCGCAAATCTCAGGTCGCGTATTCTCCACACGTAGCGCACAAATCTCAGGTGGCGTCTCCACACATAGCGCACAAATCTGCAAAAAAAGGCAGGTCGTGTCAGGCGGCGTTGCGCAAATCTCAGGTGACGTACTCACCACACGTAGCGCACAAATCTCGGGTGGCGTCTCCACACGTAGCACACAAATCTCGGGTGTCGTCTCCACACGTAGCGCACGAATCTGCAAAAAAAGTCAGGTCGCGTCAGATGGCATTGCGCAAATCTCAGGTGACGTACTCACCACACGTAGCGCACAAATCTGCAAAAAAAGTCAGGTCACGCCAGGTGGAGTCGCGCAAATCTCAGGTGACGTACTCACCACACGTAGCGCACAAATCTCGGGTGGCGTCTCCACACGTAGCACACAAATCTCGGGTGTCGTCTCCACACGTAGCGCACGAATCTGCAAAAAAAGTCAGGTCGCGTCAGATGGCGTCGCGCAAATCTCAGGTGACGTACTCACCACACGTAGCGCACAAATCTGCAAAAAAAGTCAGGTCGCGCCAGGTGGCGTCGCGCAAATCTCAGGTGACGTACTCACCACACGTAGCGCACAAATCTCGGGTGGCGTCTCCACACGTAGCACACAAATCTCGGGTGTCGTCTCCACACGTAGCGCACGAATCTGCAAAAAAAGTCAGGTCGCGTCAGATGGCGTTGCGCAAATCTCAGGTGACGTACTCACCACACGTAGCGCACAAATCTGCAAAAAAAGTCAGGTCGCGCCAGGTGGCGTCGCGCAAATCTCAGGTGACGTACTCACCACACGTAGCGCACAAATCTCAGGTGGCGTCTCCACACGTAGCGCACAAATCTGCAAAAAAAGTCCGGTGGCATCGCGCAAATCTCAGGTGACGTACTCACCACACGTAGCGCACAATTCTTGGGTGGCGTCTCCACATGTAGCGCACAGCGCACAAATCTCAGGTGGCCGCGTCTCCACACATAGCGCACAGCGCACAAATCTCAGGTGGGTACTCACCACACGTAGCGCACAAATCTCAGGTGGCCGCGTCTCTACACGTAGCGCACAAATCTCAGGTGGCCGCGTCTCCACACGTAGTGCACAGCGCACAAATCTCAGGTGACCGCGTCTACACACGTAGCGCACAGCGCACAAATCTCAGGTGGGTACTCACCACACGTATCGCACAAATCTTACTCTCCCACCTTGTAAATTTAAAAAAAGGCGTCCAACCATCAGCTTCCTCTGTAGATGAATAGTGCTCAGAATCCGCGGGCAAATTCAAAGGCTCGGTGGCGTCACAGGTCACGTGACGCGCGGGCACAGCTCATCGTGCACGTCACGTGGTGCCGATTCCAGCCAGCTGATTGGCTGCATCAGCCGCGCCGGAGAAATCCGGCTGAATGGGGTAATATGCAGGCCGGAGAGGTTAGACGGCGGAGAAAGTGAAAGTAAGATGTTGGGATTTTCCAGAAATAATGGAGATTTCTAGAGAAGTGTGAGGTGTGAGGAGCTGATAATGAGGAGTAAGTCGGGCAAGGAGGTCTGCTGGGTCTGTGGGGTCCGCTGTGATCACCATGGTGATGTGTAATAATAAAGCCTCTGTCCACCATTGTGTCGCTCTCCTCATCAGCTTCTCATTGCTCTGTGGAGGACAGAATGGCGCGGCGAGCTCCGCGGTTCCATTAGGCGACAACAAGCGATATCTGACCGATGATAAAGGGGAATGATGATGGATGTGACGTATCTGTGAGGACAGAAGCCCTAGGAATGTCCGCCTGCAGCACTCCCATGTAACATACATTCGGGCGCAGTGGTACACGGACGCCTCTGACAGGATTGGATGCAGATCCTTCATACCATCCAAAAGTGAAGAGAAGAAAGGCAGCGTCCGCACTGCTTAGTCACATAAAACCCGCTTTATTCCCCCAGGTCCATCGCAGCAACGTTTTGATCCCAACCGGGATCTTTGTCAGGCTTACCACACATACACGTCATCCGCATATGTACATAAAATATACATCTCATTAACCCTTTCTAATCCAATTTCTATCCTGGTTTTCCTAGGGGGCTTACTCTTTTCATGCCATTATACAATGGCGCTATATGCTGGCTAAAGCCAGTACTGCATGAGGTGACACGTTGGATAGGCTCCGACAGCAGAGAGGTGGCAATATATAGTAAGAGAACCCCGACGGATGTCTTCCAACATCAGTGCTGTACAGCCTTAAATCATAATGTCTTCAGAGGTCAGACAGTGGATTAGAAAGGGTTAATACACACCTGCTAAACATGCCCATTTTGAGCTGTAACAGGTCTCTCCGCGCAGTTCATCAATGGCATATCAATTGGCAGGATATGGTATATGTGAGAGCCTGGTAACTACCAGGCTCCGCATCATGGCGTCCCGCAGTGTTTAACACGCATGTGCGAGATCCTCCTATTCACACAAGACCTCCCCCGTCTGGTGACGCAATCCCGATGTCAAAATGGGTTGCTGCGCATGCGCGATCACCCCCAGATCTTGCGGGAGTTACACGGGATTATCAAAAGCCCTAGCGTCATATGGATACTACTGCACATGCACAGGAGCATCCAAGTCACCCGATAGGCAGTGCCGCGTTACCACAGCGCAAGCTCTGAAGAAACCCAGAACATATAATCACCCTTAGAGATAAGGGCAAATAGAGCTCAAGAAAATAACAAATACCTCATCCGCCAACATACTTTAGATTCTGCTAACGATATAACGCCCACAGCAGGCGCTATATCAATGGCAATTTAATGGGATATAGGAAGAATCATCAGGAGCCGCGCATGCGCAGACCGCCACTCATACTGTCTGTACAAAAGCTAAGAATGTACCCCATCTCAGAGCAGACAAGGGGATGTATGGCAAAGCTCCCAATATACAGCTCAATGTTTGTATACTAGCGGAGGTCAGTTAGGCCTAATTCCCACAGCCGGATTTCTGCCGCGTTTCACACAGCGAAAATCCGCAGCTTTATCCTGCAGCTATTCGGTTCTATTGAACCTAATAGCTCAATGTTCACACTGCAGAATTCTACAGCTAAATTCCGCAGTGTGATAGAAGCCGCGGCATGCTGTAATTGCCACGGGAAAACGCGCGACCGGCTCCCATTGTTGTCAATGGAAGCTGTCCGTCACGCGATACTTCCGCTGTGAGCACAGCAAAAGTATCGCGTAATTACGCGTCACCGCCCACGGTCATCCTGCACTGCTGGCTCAATGTGCGCTGTACTGCGCATGCACGCTGGCTCGCCTCACGGGACGCACTGTGCATCCGGAAAGGTGAGTATGGCGTCTTTGGGGGTCGCCTCGCCGTGGGAATGAAGCCTTATACCAGCTCCTATGACTTTATATTTGTATATAAATCCCTGTCATAAACCATATTCAGATATTAGGGGGTTAATATCCCAGTTCGCTCACTATCAAAAAAATCCCAACACAAAAAGTAAAGGATGAAAAATAATTAAAAAATAGCAGAGAAGCCTAAGTAAAAACTAGGAAACCAAAGAAAAAAGGGGGCTCGGCGCTCCAATAGGAAAAGACCTCGTGTGATGCCCGAGATATGCCAACAACGGTGTTTCATTCCCTAAAAGGCTGGTACAACGCGTTTCGCTGCGACTTTATCAAGTGCAATAAACCAACAAACATTTAATTTAGCCATTTATATCTAAAAATCAGGGACTTACATGTCAGCGCACCAATTGCCTTTGGTGAGAAAGTCCGTGTCCGCAGGACAAAGTAGACACTCCCCCATATGAAGTGAGAGATCCCGGCTGTATGAGTGACATGTGCGTTCCTTTTGTACGTGCCGTTGCGCTCCAGGAGGGGTGTACACGTCACAGGCTCTGTCACGACACCCGGAAGTGGTGGCCCGTGCTCTCCACGGTATGAGGTGTACACGGCAGTGAGCGTGGGTACGTCACCCGCCCTTTCACGATACCTGGAAGTGGTATCCACTCAGATCTGACGCGTCCCGGCAAAGGAAATTGGTGCGCTGACATGTAAGCCCCTGATTTTTAGATATAAATGGCTAAATGAAGTGTTTGTTGGTTTTGTTGGATCTACGGTTTTGTGACACGCAGACCAGGACGTGGAGGGGTCAATGGGGGACCTATATCCAAGGTCATCCCACTGACACCGGGTAAGTCCTGTTCTTTTCCTTACTTGATACATTTGAGTTGCAAGAGCTGCAGCGCTGTCCCTTATATATGATTTTAAGTAAAAAACTAAGAACACATTTTTTTATAAATCTAGAATTTATTTAATAATGTGAATCACAATCTGAAAAATAGAAAAAAAATAAAGAAATTAGGGGGGGGGCACACACGAAACCCCTCTACTTGTGAGTAGACTTATGGACCAATATTGTCTCAAAATACCTGCAATACGTCCACTCATAGGTCCAAAGGTGGTAATGAAGGGTATGTGGGGGGGTTGGTGTTTTTACTTTAAGGGGTCGTAAGATCTTTACTAGAACAGGACCGTGCTCTAGTAGAGACAACTGCAACCAATTCCTTCGGGTAATCCCTGGTAAGGAATCTCTGACTCATGTCTTCCAGTCTTCTATCTACATGTTCCTCACTCGTAATTCTCCTCATCCTGAGGAGCTGGCTGCTGCAAGGTTAACGGTTCTAACATGTTGTGGGGATGGCAGCTGGAGAAATGTAACAGATTATTTCTGTCGGTAGGTTTAGAATATAAATCCGTAGTTAATGACTCACCGTTCTTGATAACCAGAACATGCAGGGAAGCAAGTTTATCTGTTGAAGAAGATAGATAGAAATGTTATCAAGCAACTGGTGAAATACCGACAGATCAGCCGTCCCTCCTCTCCACAACTTGAAGATATCATCAATGCCTGAGTGGTGTGGTGTAGATATAAGTTCTTTTTACATGGTCCATGCATATGTTGGCATAAGTAGGGGCCATATTGGACCCCATTGCAGTCCCTAAGGCGCTGTCGGTAAAATTTATTGTCATATACAAAGAAGTTATTATTGAGGACAAACTCCAGAAGTGCCAAGGAAAAAGGCATACACGAGTCAATAAACATTCATGGACCGCCTCCAATGCCCTACATGTGTGATGTTGGTGTAGAGCGATGTCACATCCAGGGTAACTATGATGGTATCCTCAGTGATATTTACACCCTCCAACTTCTCTAATAAATCATTAGTATCCCTGATATATGAGCGTGCCGAGACTGCGTACTTCCTAACACGCGGGCCAATGCTTGACACAATAGGTCTACCCAGTGGTTTATCCAATCATTTATGTATCTTAGGAAGTATGTATAACCACGGGGCCTTCGGGTGTTCTATATAGAGAAAATCTCTAAGTGCCTTATCAATAATACCGGAAGCAAATGCCTCCTCCAACATATCTTTCAATGAAATTTGAAAGTGTGTCATGGGGTCTCCTCTCAATGGCTCATACACCTGCCTGTCGTCCAATTGTCTCATGACCTCTCAATCATAATCAGCCGCGTCCATGATGACATAAGGGCCGCCTTTATCGGCAGGTTTAATAATAATAGATGGATCCGCTCTCAGGCTATGCAACACCTTCAATTCTCCTCCAGTCAGGTTCAATTGGTGCGTATAATCGAATCTGCGGGAGCGCAGGTGGCTGAGGCCGTTTTTGACAAACTTAATATAAGTCTCAATTGTTGGATCTACAGTTCGTGGTTGAAAGTTACTTTTATTACGCATAGAACCATTGATGAACCGATCGGAGAGACCTGCTACAGCTGAAAATGGGCGTGTTGAGATGTATACTTTATGTATATATATGGGGATGACGTGTATGTGTGGTAAGCTTGACAAGGATCCCGGTTGGGATCGAAACGTTGCTGCGATGGACCTGGGGGAATAAAGTCGATTTTATGAGACTAAGCAGTGCGGACGCTGCCTTTCTTCTCTTCACTTTTAGAACAGAAGCCTGACAGCGGTGTGACCAGAGCCGGACGGACACCGCCGTCACCACGGAGATATATTCATCGCTGAAGACGCCATTTACTGTATAATCACCGCTGACATCCATGTAATGTCCTGTACAGAGAGCAGCGGCCGTAGGATGAGATGTCACCGCACCGCAGTACCCAAGTACTGCAGCTAACTGCTGCTATAGAGACGGACATTATAGCAGAGCGTGTAAGAACTGCAGAATGGCGCCCTCCTCAGGGAGCGTCCATACAGGACGGGATATACAGAATATCTGCCAGAAATCTGCAGCAGCAGGAAAACATCACAAACACCTTTGGTGAGACAAAACCCCCAGCAGACCCGACCCGTATAGACGGACCCCCAGCAGACCCGACCCGCATAGACGGACCCCCAGCAGACCCGACCCGTATAGACGGACCCCCAGCAGACCCGACCCGTATAGACGGACCCCCAGCAGACCCGACCCGTATAGACGGACCCCCAGCAGACCGACCCGTATAGACGGACCCCCAGGCTGGTCTAACATGACAGGATCTGAATTGCAGATTCTGTGATCGCAATTTGCACGGAGGATCCGCGATGAAACGCAGGCATTGAAATGCATGTATTTTCACACTTTCCTTTAGAGTCACAGGTCCAAATTGCGTAAGAAAGATCGCAGCATTTTAACACGGATTCTGCGCAGCCGGCCTCCACTGAAGTCGATAGATACATGTGTCCCGCAGCCGGTACACAATAAACATTACGTATGAGCGGCGTAATCGCTTGGAATAAAGTATTAGAAAACATAGAAAAGCAGAGAATCTCACCTGAGGGATGTGCTACTACTTTCTGGTGTCGTTTCCATGTCTGCAATCTTTTTTTCGCATGGACTATGCGCTGTGTATACGTGTGGAATAGCGCACGAATCCGGCATCTTCTGCAACCATTCGTGATTACTTTTAGCGTTGGATCGCTGGTCTTCTGCTGCAGATAGCCGCATGCGGAATCCGCCCCATCGCAGTGAGCCCGGCCTGAGGTTGTATTTACACGGCTGATTACATTGCACAAGTTGTATGCGCTGCGAGACGCTCATTAACAGCCCCCATTATTTACAATGTGGCTACTTACAGGGGCGATTCTTCTCCTGCAGCGAGACTAAACAATCCCATCCCCTCCTCTTGTCTTGTAAGTCTCGTAGATGTGAATGTGCCGTCTACGGCATATGGCGCAGCACAGAGACGGGGTGTCCGTGTGCCGTGTGCTGCGAGTCGCGTACAAGAATCACGGACACAACTCGCTATCGGCGGTGTAAATACGGCCCTGGTGATGCTGACAGAAGTGAGGGTTTAGCTGATGGGAACCAACTGCCAGAATATATGTGGATCCGAGCTGAGCTGAGCGAGCGCCACTACTCCTCGCTGTCAGAATATATGTGGATCCAAGCTGAGCTGAGCGAGCGCCACTACTCCTCACTGTCTGGATTAAAGGGTCTCCAGTGATTTTTTTTTTATTCACTTGTGATGCAGCTATCCCCCAGTGGGTGTGTGTATGTATATATATGTATATACATATATGTATATCGCCTGGTGTCACCTTGGTTAGTTATTCCCTTCTTTCCGAAACTCCTGGCCTCTGTTTCCCCAGATGGTCATGTGATCTCAGTTCTGACCGCTCAGATCTACTTGGGGTTATAGATTCACTTTCTAGTCAGATTCTGAGTTTGTGTGATGCGGTTACATGGATCTACCACAGGAGGCACTCCTGTCACAGTTACTGATGATGATCACACAGCTCCTACCACACAGCTATAATAGAGGGGATCACAGCTCATCCTCCTGTCTGTATACTTGTGCTGTGTAGCGTATTTAGGTGAATATACAAAATAAATGTTAATTATACAGTCACCCCTGCAGACACAAATGGTATAGTCTCAGCCAATGTAGTGCTGATGCATCATGGGATTGATTGAAAGTATGAAAAGCTCAGCCTCAAGATGATGCCTGATAAGTACCAGACAGGAGGCTGCACTGCAAGGAAGTGACTGGAATACCCAGAGGAGACTGACAGAGTGTAACAGGCAATCAGGTGAGGGGGGCAGGGATGGAAAAAGGTGTTTTTGTCAGTCACCCTAAAACATTTGTGTCAGGCTTATGGAAACCATAGTCACCTGCAGGGCATCCATCAATGTTATGGGGACACTGCAGCCATAGGCCTGTGATTGTTAACACTTTAAATGATTTTTTTTACACAAAAGTGATTGGGAGAATTGTAAATTAATTAAGAAAACTCTGACCAGTGGTGCTGTTATGTGGACACTATATGGCCTGGCTATAGAGGGCAGGTTACAACTGGACTAAGGGCTCATGCCCACAACCGTCGCAGGATACGCCTGTGGATTTACGCCGCGGGAGTACCGTGATTAAAAACAAAACGCGCCTGCAAGAGATCGCGGAAAATCGCACAGATTTCTGCCGTCTACATTAATGCTATATTGATAGTGGAAAATAGAACATGCCGCATTTTTTCCTGCGCGCGGAAATTCACGGTAGAATTCACATGTCTGCATTGGCAGCAGAAAGCTATTAGGTTCAATAGAAGCTAATGGCTGCGGAACTAACGGGAACCACGGTAAAAATCTGTCAATGGGCATTCACCCTAATCAGGGGCATCACCAATAGCAACGGTTACATTCTGGGTGTGACAGAAGGTTTAGTGCTGAGCATGAGAAACACATCCAGATATACTGCTGCACACCCAAAATGAGTATATCAGTAGATATCAGCCTTTATTAGGTGCACAAGTATAATAATGGCCGACCTGCTGAATTACCCATAAGGCCGCTGTCACGCAGGATTTTGAATCAGTATTTATGAGCCAAAAACCAGGAGGGGAACCTACAGAGAGAATGTATGATGGAAGGATCCGCACCTCTTGTGTATTCTGCAGGGCGGATTGGGAACTTAAAGCGGCCCTGAAAAAACCTCTAAACGTGTCCCGATTCAGAACATGAAAAATATTGGGTTGGGCACAAAGTAGATGCTGAATGAGTGCATTTTAACCCCTTACTGACCACCGATACGCTTTTTGATGGCCTGTAATCAGCGGTCTATATATATAGAGAGATCGCAGGGCGATATTACTTCATACATCCCAGGTGCCGCACGGCGGTGCTGTTAACCTTTTAAATGTCGCTGTCAATTCTGACAACGGCATTTAAATCCACCAAACGGTATTTGGATGTCCCATACGGCCCCCCGCGATGAGATCGCAGGGAGCCGTGCAGGTGTCATGGCAGCCGGGGGCCTTCTGAAAGGCCTCAGTGCTGTCAATGCTATGGCATTACATCATATTGCAGGAGCGATAAAAGAATCGAAAGTTGTTGTCCCCTCTAGGAACTGAAAAAAAAGGAAAAATTAGAACAATAAAGTTTTACTAATTTAAAAAAAAAAAGTAATAAAAGTTAAAAAAAAGCCCTTTTGCCATATTTGTAATAAAAGAATCTAAATAAACAAAAATACATATGTGGTATCGCTGCATAACATAAGATGGCAGAATTTCATTTTTTTTCCATTTCTTTCCACTTACAATTATTTTATAGTTTTTCATTACATTATTTGGGACATTAAATAATACCATTGAAAAATGCAACTTGTCCCACAAAACAACAACAAGCCCTCATAGAGCGCCGGCGATGGATAAATAAAGGAGTTACGATTTTTTAAATGGGGCAAGGAAAAAATGAAAATGGAAAAGCGGAAAAAAAACTTGGTCACTAAGGGGTTAAATAGGAGAGATCGGAAAAATACGCCCATAGCCGGCTGTACCAGTGATATACGGGCAGCGCCAAATATGAGCTATGTTATATGTATAAATACTATTCTGAAAAATCTTTATAAACCTGCGGCTGAGTGAGGCAGCGCTGAGGTGAGGTCCGAAGACGTGGGGAGCGGCCTGTGGGAACCACGGCTGTATGTAGGGTTCATGCTGTCCTAGGCAGGTTTAGTGCTCACGCCCCCTATTGGTGAGTCAGGTGAAAGCTTCTACCCATACACTGCAGATAGCTTTCAGCCCAACACTTATTAAATCGCCAGCTATCCCCCCCCCCCTCCCCAACAACCCCGTACAGAGGTGTAACTTGAAGCTTCTGGGCCCCAATGCAAAATCTGTAACAGAGCCCCCAACTATAATACTTTATTCATAGTACTGGACTTCCTGTATGGAAGGAGAGAGCTTACGGGCCCCCTAAGTCTCCTGGACCCGGGTGCAACCGCGTCCTCTGCATTCCCTACAATTACACCCCTGACCCCATACACTCTCAGCCGACAGTGTATGGGTTTCTATTGGGGAGATGGGCACGGCAGCAGAATCAGAGCTTACTAAATAGATACAATACCAGGATAGAGCTTACTACATAGATACAATAACATACATACAATAACAGAACTAAGCTTACTACATAGATACAGTACTAGAACTGAGCTTACTACATAGACACAATAACAGAACTAAGCTTACTACATAGATACAGTACCAGAACCGCGCTTACTTTAGTGATACAATATCATAACCAAGCTTACTAGAAATAAACTTACATTTGCCAGTGTCAGAAACATATATCCAGCACTGTAAAAAAAAACATAAATGTATCCATCAGTAGCGGCATATAGCTGTATACAGTTACATCCCCAATTTTGTAGTATTCCTGGAATCTCACGTAGTTTAGCCCGGTGTCACATGATGCGTACTAGTTGTTGAATATCAGTTGAGCGCCGCACCAGCATTCTGCAACTAAGTACAGAACAACCGGCCTCATTCATCAAAACTGTCTTTGTTGCCCATAGCAACCAATCAGAGCTCAGTTTACGTTCATGAAACCGCTCTGGAAAAATGAAAGCTGCACTGTGATTGGTTGCTTTGGGCAAACAAAGTTTTTCTTTTACACAGTTCTGATAAATGAGGCCCGATGTTTTTTCCTCTAAGGCTAGATTCGCACGTACGTATTAGCGTGCACAAAATATACGCGTGCGATATGAACAGAATCCATTGATTTCAATGGGTTTATTCACATTTCTATATTTTGCGCACGCATTTCGGTCACACACACAAAAAAAAGAGTTGTGTGCTCTACTTTTCAGCAAATTCAATGTTTTTTTAAAATTTTCCCAAGTTTGGCGCTTTTAATAAATGTGCACAATTCTATCAGCCTATTTTTACCACCTAAATGAAGTACAATATGTGGCAAAAAAACAACGTCCGAATCACTTGGATATGCAAAACCTGTAACAAATCAGATTTCCAAAATGTGGCTCCTTCACTAAGGGGTTAAATCTACAAATGGTCACCTAATTGTATGGGCTTCCCTTTGATAGCCTTGTAATGGTACCTGGGTACGGCTTTGACTTCTGGTCTCTGGTGGACTGTTAGACCTTAAAGGAAATTTGGAGCCTTACCTCTCCTGATGGTGAGGGGGCGCTGCTGAAGGGGCCTCCTGACAAATAGCCTCCCTGGAAATTCTGATAATGGATGATGTATGGCAAGGGGGTTTTGGTGGTACTTACCCCTTTTCAGCGATCGCTTGCTTTCTTTCTCCCAAGGGATCAGCACCGTCACTCTGCTGTAGTAGCCGCAACTCGCCACACGGGGTCTGGTGACTCTCCTGTTGGTTTCCTGACAGGAACCTGCAGGGCTCCGGACTCCTCCGACAACAGCTTTCACTGCTACTAACCATCTCCTCACTATCGGACAACTGCGTCCCTATGACAACTTGGTAGAGTGGAGTGTCGGCCACATCGGGGTACCTTCAAGATAATGAAAGAGGAGGAGCGGTTTCATGAAGTTCCCAATGCCAAGTGGTTCTAGAGAGTGAAAAGGAGAAAGAGCGAGAGGAGTGGACAAAGTCGAGACCACCGTGTAGAGGTATTTTATCCAGTGAGTGTCTGTGGAGAGTTTGTCCCCTACCCCTTCCAGGAGCGGCACCATACAGATAACGAGGACTGTAGGTCTGGCATCATCCTGAGTTCCTCCCTGACCTCCCTTCTTTTGTCTTGCCTGCATCGGTGTGTTTTTAAATTGTGAAGTGTCCAAGTCTTTCAAGTAAAGTTTTGCAAAGCCTTGACCATTCCCAGGGACTGAGGTACTTAAATACTAAAACGTGTGTGGACTCTCTTTATTATCGGCGAGGTTTATTCTGGTGAGTAAGGGAACAGTGGCGTCACTCGTGACAAGTCTAAAGTCCACTACATGTATATTGGTCATTCCTATCCTAGGGGTGTCTGGAAGAGGCCCAGCAAAGTTATGGCCGAAGTTGCGTGTGTCCCTCTGGGGAGGAGTCTAGTAAGTGCCACCGTGACAAGTGACTTTTTCCTCGCCGGCTCCTACACGCTGCAGTCACTACACTCTCCGGTAGAGTAACCGTCCTCTTCTCTGTCCAGCGGTCGACTCACTAAATGATCAACATTAGCTTCTATCTGTTCACATCTGTCTGTTCACATCTGTTCTCTCTGCTCTCCTCTGACTGGACTCCTCTCTCTGTTCGCCTCTGACCGGACGCCTCTCTCTGCTGTCCTCTGACCAGACTCCTCTCTGTTCTCCTCTGACTGGACTCCTCTCTCTGTTCCCCTTTGACCGGACGCCTCTCTCTGCTCTCCTCTGACCAGACTCCTCTCTGTTCTCCTCTGACTGGACTCCTCTCTCTGTTCTCCTCTGATTGGACGCCTCTCTCAGTTCTCCAGTGACAGGACGCCTTTCTCTGTTCTCCTCTGACAGGACTCCTCTCTCTGCTCTTCTCTGATTGGACTCCTCTCTCTGCTCTCCTCTGACCGGACTCCTCTCTCTGCTTTTCTCTGACCGAACTCCTCTCTCTGTTCTCCTGTCACTGGACTCCTCTCTCTGTTCTCCTCTGACAGGACTCCTCTATCTCGGCTCTCCTGTGACCGGATTCCTCTCTCTTTGCTTTCCTGTGACCGGACTCCTCTCTCTCTGCTCTCCTCTGACTGGACTCCTCTCTCTGTTCGCCTCTGACCGGACGCCTCTCTCTGCTCTCCTCTGACCAGACTCCTCTCTGTTCTTCTCTGACTGGACTCCTCTCTCTGTTCTCCTTTGACCGGACGCCTCTCTCTGCTCTCCTCTGACCAGACTCCTCTCTGTTCTCCTCTGACTGGACTCCTCTCTTTGTTCGCCTCTGACCGGACGCCTCTCTCTGCTCTCCTCTGACTGGACTCCTCTCTGTTCTCCTCTGACTGGACTCCTCTCTCTGTTCCCCTTTGACCGTAAGCCTCTCTCTGCTCTCCTCTGACCAGACTCCTCTCTGTTCTCCTCTGACTGGACTCCTTTCTCTGTTCTCCTCTGACTGGACTCCTTTCTCTGTTCTCCTCTGACTGGACGCCTCTCTCAGTTCTCCTGTGACAGGACGCCTTTCTCTGTTCTCCTCTGACAGGACCCCTCTCTCTGCTCTTCTCTGATTGGACTCCTCTCTCTGCTCTCCTCTGACAGGACTCCTCTCTCTGCTTTTCTCTGACCGGACTCCTCTCTCTGTTCTCCTGTCACTGGACTCCTCTCTCTGTTCTCCTCTGACAGAACTCCTCTATCTCTGCTCTCCTGTGACCAGATTCCTCTGTCTCTGCTCTCATGTGACCGGACTCCTCTCTCTCTGCTCTCCTCTGACTGGACTCCTCTCTCTGTTCGCCTCTGACCGGACGCCTCTCTCTGCTCTCCTCTGACCAGACTCCTCTCTGTTCTCCTCTGACCGGACTCCTCTCTCTGTTCCCCTTTGACCGGACGCCTCTCTCTGCTCTCCTCTGACCAGACTCCTCTCTGTTCTCCTCTGACTGGACTCCTCTCTCTGTTCTCCTCTGACTGGACACCTCTCTCTGTTCTCCTGTGACAGGACGTCTTTCTCTGTTCTCCTCTGACAGGACTCCTCTCTCTGCTCTTCTCTGACCGGACTCCTCTCTCTGCTTTTCTCTGACACGACTCCTCTATCTCTGCTCTTCTGTGACCGGATTCCTCTCTCTCTGCTCTCCTGTGACCGGACTCCTCTCTCTCTGCTCTCCTCTGACTGGACGCCTCTCTCTGCTCTCCTCTGATTGGATTCTTCTCTTTGTTCTCCTCTGACCGGACTCCTCTCTCTACTCTTCTCTGACTGGACTCCTCTCTCTGTTCTCCTCTGACTGGACTCCTCTCTGTTCTCCTCTGACTGGACTCCTCTCTGTTCTCCTCTGACTGGACTCCTCTCTCTGCTCTCCTCTGACAGTACTCCTCTCTCTGCTTTCCTGTGACCGGACTCCTCTCTCTCTGCTCTCCTCTGACTGGACTCCTCTCTCTGTTCGCCTCTGACCGGACGCCTCTCTCTGCTCTCCTCTGACCAGACTCCTCTCTGTTTTCCTCTGACTGGACTCCTCTCTCTGTTCCCCTTTGACCGGACGCCTCTCTCTGCTCTCCTCTGACCAGACTCTTCTCTGTTCTCCTCTGACTGGACTTCTCTCTCTGTTCTCCTCTGACTGGACGCCTCTCTCAGTTCTCCTGTGACAGGACGCCTTTCTCTGTTCTCCTCTGACAGGACTCCTCTCTCTGCTTTTCTCTGACACGACTCCTCTATCTCTGCTCTTCTGTGACCGGATTCCTCTCTCTCTGCTCTCCTGTGACCGGACTCCTCTCTCTCTGCTCTCCTCTGACTGGACGCCTCTCTCTGCTCTCCTCTGATTGGATTCTTCTCTTTGTTCTCCTCTGACCGGACTCCTCTCTCTACTCTTCTCTGACTGGACTCCTCTCTCTGTTCTCCTCTGACTGGACTCCTCTCTGTTCTCCTCTGACTGGACTCCTCTCTGTTCTCCTCTGACTGGACTCCTCTCTCTGCTCTCCTCTGACAGTACTCCTCTCTCTGCTTTCCTGTGACCGGACTCCTCTCTCTCTGCTCTCCTCTGACTGGACTCCTCTCTCTGTTCGCCTCTGACCGGACGCCTCTCTCTGCTCTCCTCTGACCAGACTCCTCTCTGTTTTCCTCTGACTGGACTCCTCTCTCTGTTCCCTTTTGACCGGACGCCTCTCTCTGCTCTCCTCTGACCAGACTCTTCTCTGTTCTCCTCTGACTGGACTTCTCTCTCTGTTCTCCTCTGACTGGACGCCTCTCTCAGTTCTCCTGTGACAGGACGCCTTTCTCTGTTCTCCTCTGACAGGACTCCTCTCTCTGCTCTTCTCTGATTGGACTCCTCTCTCTGCTCTCCTGTGACCGGACTCCTCTCTCTGTTCGCCTGTCACTGGACTCCTCTCTCTGTTCTCCTCTGACAGGACTCCTATCTCTGCTCTCCTCTGACCGGACTCCTCTCTCTCTGCTCTCCTGTGACCGGACTCCTCTCTCTCTGCTCTCCTCTGACTGGACTCCTCTCACTGCTCTCCTGTCACTGGACTCCTCTCTCTGTTCGCCTCTGACCGGACGCCTCTCTCTGCTCTCCTCTGACCAGACTCCTCTCTGTTCTCCTCTGACTGGACTCCTCTCTCTGTTCTCCTCTGACTGGACGCCTCTCTCAGTTCTCCTGTGACAGGACGCCTTTCTCTGTTCTCCTCTGACAGGACTCCTCTCTCTGCTCTTCTCTGATTGGACTCCTCTCTCTGCTCTTCTCTGACCGGACTCCTCTCTCTGCTTTTCTCTGACCGGACTCCTCTCTCTGTTCTCCTGTCACTGGACTCCTCTCTCTGTTCTCCTCTGACAGGACTCCTCTATCTCTGCTCTCCTGTGACCGGATTCCTCTCTCTCTGCTCTCCTGTGACCGGACTCCTCTCTCTCTGCTCTCCTCTGACTGGACGCCTCTCTCTGCTCTCCTCTGATTGGACTCTTCTCTCTGTTCTCCTCTGACCGGACTCCTCTCTCTACTCTTCTCTGACTGGACTCCTCTCTCTGTTCTCCTCTGACTGGACTCCTCTCTGTTCTCCTCTGTCTGGACTCCTCTCTGTTCTCCTTGGCCTTTGACTCCTCTCTGTTCTCCTCTGACTGGACTCCTCTCTGTTCTCCTCTGACTGGACTCCTCTCTGTTCTCCTCTGACTGGACTCCTCTCTGTTCTCCTCTGACTGGACTCCTCTCTGTTCTCCTCTGACTGGACTCCTCTCTGTTCTCCTCTGACTGGACTCCTCTCTGTTCTCCTCTGACTGGACTCCTCTCTGTTCTCCTCTGACTGGACTCCTCTCTGTTCTCCTCTGACTGGACTCCTCTCTGTTCTCCTCTGACTGGACTCCTCTCTGTTCTCCTCTGACTGGACTCCTCTCTGTTCTCCTCTGACTGGACTCCTCTCTCTGTTCTCCTCTGACTGGACGCCTCTCTCAGTTCTCCTGTGACAGGACGCCTTTCTCTGTTCTCCTCTGACAGGACTCCTCTCTCTGCTCTTCTCTGATTGGACTCCTCTCTCTGCTCTTCTCTGACCGGACTCCTCTCTCTGCTTTTCTCTGACCGGACTCCTCTCTCTGTTCTCCTGTCACTGGACTCCTCTCTCTGTTCTCCTCTGACAGGACTCCTCTATCTCTGCTCTCCTGTGACCGGATTCCTCTCTCTCTGCTCTCCTGTGACCGGACTCCTCTCTCTCTGCTCTCCTCTGACTGGACGTCTCTCTCTGCTCTCCTCTGATTGGACTCTTCTCTCTGTTCTCCTCTGACCGGACTCCTCTCTCTACTCTTCTCTGACTGGACTCCTCTCTTTGTTCTCCTCTGACTGGACTCCTCTCTGTTCTCCTCTGTCTGGACTCCTCTCTGTTCTCCTCGGCCTTTGACTCCTCTCTGTTCTCCTCTGACTGGACTCCTCTCTGTTCTCCTCTGACTGGACTCCTCTCTGTTCTCCTCTGACTGGACTCCTCTCTGTTCTCCTCTGACTGGACTCCTCTCTGTTCTCCTCTGACTGGACTCCTCTCTGTTCTCCTCTGACTGGACTCCTCTCTCTGCTCTCCTCTGACAGTACTCCTCTCTCTGCTTTCCTGTGACCGGACTCCTCTCTCTCTGCTCTCCTCTGACTGGACTCCTCTCTCTGTTCGCCTCTGACCGGACACCTCTCTCTGCTCTCCTCTGACCAGACTCCTCTCTGTTCTCCTCTGACTGGACTCCTCTCCCTGTTCCCGTTTGACCGGACGCCTCTCTCTGCTCTCCTCTGACCAGACTCCTCTCTGTTCTCCTCTGACTGGACTCCTCTCTCTGTTCTCCTCTGACTGGACGCCTCTCTCTGTTCTCCTCTGACCGGACTCCACTCTCTACTCTTCTCTGACTGGACTCCACTCTCTACTCTTCTCTGACTGGACTCCTCTCTCTGCTCTCCTCTGACAGGACTCCACTCTCTACTCTTCTCTGACTGGACTCCTCTCTCTACTCTTCTCTGACTGGACTCCTCTCTCTGTTCTCCCCTGACTGGACTCCTCTCTCTGCTCTCCTCTGACTGGACTCCTCTCTCTGCTCTCCTCTGACAATACTCCTCTCTTTGCTCTCCTCTGACAGGACTCCTCTCTCTCTGCTCTCCTCTGACTGGACTCCTCTCTCTCTATTCTCCTCTGACCGGACTCCTTTCTCTGTCCTCCTCTGACCAGACTCCTCTCTCTGCTCCCCTCTGACCATACTCCTCTCTCTGCTCTCCTGTGACCGGACTCCTCTCTCTGTTCTCCTGTCACTGGACTCCTCTCTCTGTTCTCCTCTGACAGGACTCCTCTATCTCTGCTCTCCTCTGACCGGATTCCTCTCTCTCTCTGCTCTCCTGTGACCGGACTCCTCTCTCTCTGCTCTCCTCTGACTGGACTCCTCTCTCTGCTCTCCTGTCACTGGACTCCTCTCTCTGTTCTCCTCTGACAGGACTCCTCTATCTCTGCTCTCCTGTGACCGGATTCCTCTCTCTCTGCTCTCCTGTGACCGGACTCCTCTCTCTGCTCTCCTCTGATTGGACTCCTCTGACTGTTCTCCTCTGACCGGACTCCTCTCTCTACTCTTCTCTGACTGGACTCCTCTCTCTGTTCTCCTCTGACTGGACTCCTCTCTGTTCTCCTCTGACTGGACTCCTCTCTCTGTTCTCCTCTGACTGAACTCCTCTCTCTGCTCCCCTCTGACAGTACTCCTCTCTCTGCTCTCCTCTGACAGGGCTCCTCTCTCTCTGCTCTCCTCTGACTGGACTCCTTTCTCTCTATTCTGCACTGACCGGACTCCTTTCTCTGTCCTCCTCTGACCAGACTCCTCTCTCTGCTCCCCTCTGATCGGACTCGTCTCTCTGCTCTCCTCTGACCGGACTCTTCTGTCTCTGCTCTTCTCTGACTGGACTCCTCTCTCGGTCCTCCTCTGACTGGACTCCTCTTTCTGTTCTCCTCTGACTGGACTCCTCTATCTCTGCTCTCCTGTGACCGGATTCCTCTCTCTCTGCTCTCCTGTGACCGGACGCCTCTCTCTCTGCTCTCCTCTGACTGGACTCCTCTCTCTGCTCTCCTCTGATTGGACTTCTCTCTCTGTTCTCCTCTGACCGGACTCCTCTCTCTGTTCTCCTCTGACCGGACTCCTCTCTCTACTCTTCTCTGACTGGACTCCTCTCTCTACTCTTCTCTGACTGGACTTCTCTCTCTGTTCTCCTCTGACTGGACTCCTCTCTCTGCTCTCCTCTGACTGGACTCCTCTCTCTGCTCTCCTCTGACTGGACTCCTCTCTCTGCTCTCCTCTGACTGGACTCCTCTCTCTGCTCTCCTCTGACTGGACTCTTTTTCTGCTCTCCTCTGACAGGACTCCTCTCTCTGCTCTCCTCTGACTGGACTCCTCTCTCTCTATTCTCCTCTGACCGGACTCCTTTCTCCGTCCTCCTCTGACCGGACTCCTCTCTCTGCTCTTCTCTGACTGGACTCCTCTGTCTGCTCTCCTCTGAGCGGACTCCTCTGTCTGCTCTCCTCTGAGCAGACGCCTCTCTCTGTTCTCTTTGGACCTGACTCCTCTCTCTGTTCTCCCCTGACTGCACTGCCTGACTGAACTGCCCTCATCCTCCTGCCTCCTCCTATGGCCGCCTGCAGAAGGACAGGTCGGATCAGGCTGCGAGAATTCTCGCAGCGGGACCCGCCCCGAGCCCCTGCAGAGACCAGCCCGGCACTCACCTGCTCCCGCGGCTCCGGCACTTTGATATGCCGCAGACCGGACCCAGCGGCCGGGGAGTGACATTTCTGTGTGGGGCTCTGCAAGCTCCGCACAGAAATAGAGCATGCCGCATTTTGTTTTCTGTGTGTGATTTCGCTCAGACAAATCGCGGCCGTCTGCCTAGGATTGCGTTTTCTAACTCAATCATATGGAAGCTTCTACGGGCGGAAATTCTGTGGGAAATCCTTCCGCTGAATTTCCACCCGTGTGCAGGGGGCCTATGGCCAACTGTTACCTCACAGCGTTCGCATGCTGTTTATCGTCACTCCTCCTGTGCACTGCTCTGGTGTAACCAGGCAACGGGCGCTCCAATCACAGGCCTCCACACTCCTGTCACCTCACAGCTTGTTATTATCTCTCCTCCCCTGCGCTGCTCTGGTGTAACCAGGCAACGGGTGTCCAATCACAGGTCTCCACACTTCTGTCACCTCACAGCTTGAAAACCTATCAGGTTGCTCGGCTCATCTGTGCTGCTGTCCTATCAGGGCTGAATCTGCCAGCAACCAATGAGAATTAACTGGTCACCAGGCGGATTATTAATAGCTCGGTTGCAGGGCAGGTTAACCCCTGCTTGCCCTGCTGAATTTAAACGCCAACGAATCATGATGGGCCATTACAAACATTTGGCTCCAATTCTGCTTGAATTTGTTGACCCTTTCGCACCATTACTGCACCTGGAAATAACCCTTCCTAATTGCTTGAATTATTGTTTAGCCGTCATCGTATGACAGGTAATGAGACTTTAGGTCTCCTGCACACGGACGGGTCGGACCCTGCATGCGGGATACCTGCAGAGAAGTTAGACCTGGTGCCCGGCTGGTGACCCCGGCTTACTGCTCCGCCAGTCTTCTCCTCTGCAGTGAATGTGCAGGCCAGAGCGCCGGGCAACACATGCGCAGTGCGAAGGACTATGGCGATGACGCAGCCTCCTCTCCTGCCAATGTGCCAGGTGAAGCGCTCGCCCGCACATGCGCAGTTGAGAGGATGCCGTTCCGTCACTAAGGTGATGACGCAGTTCCTGTGGCCATTCTGCAATAATGATTGCAGAATGGCCATGGGTCGGAAGGCTTCCATTGACTTCAATGGAAGCGGGCAGTGTGTAGCCCGCACAAAATCGCGTCATGCTGTGATTTTCCCCCCGTGAGCGGAAATTTCCAATCTATTTCAGCTCTTGGGCAGGAAATAGCTTTTACTCATAGTATGTGTTACAGTGCAGTAGCAAGAGTGGCCTATAGGGGGCCTCTGAGCACAGTCACTGTGTTTGGCTTAGTTAACCTGCACCTGCAAGGGTGCGGCTACACAGTTTAAATGTCCCCTCCCTCACAAGCTCAGGGTCCTTGAAGCCGGAGGCGCTTAGGTCCATTGAGGCCTGTGGGGCCTGAGGTCTATGTAGACCTGGTGCTGGTCTATGAGGGACCTGGAAGCACGGAGCGGACGGGGTAGTCAGCCCCTCGCTCATCGCCTGTCGAGGCGAAGTCACCATCCTGGAAGGTCCGCTGGAGGAAGCGGTGTGCGTTGCTGTGAGCACTGTGACGGACAACAGTGTGAAGTTGCGTATAACATGCTGGACTGTATGTAGACTGAATATGGAGGCACATATTGCGGTAGAGATCGCGGTCCATTACCACAATATTTCCCCCTTGTCTGAGGATTTAATGACAATGCTAGTGTCTCTCTCAATAGTTGTCAAAGCCTTTTTCTCTGCTGTCGTCATATTTTGATGTTTTGAACTTCCTCTTTTTGGAAAGTTTAGAAATTCATCATTGACCATAGATTAAAAAATGTCAATACAGGCTGAATCACCCAGCGGGGGGGGGGGGGGGGGTTTATGGTATTTTTAGGCTTTAGTTGGGTGAATGGGCCCTTGCTGGGATCCCTACTGCCCTCCTGTTCAAGTTCTTCCAATGTTTTAATTATCTCAATATCTTTATACTCCAATCCCAGTTCGCTACATTTCTTTTTATCCTGAGCCACGAAGTATTTTCTCCAACGTAGCTTTCTAAGAAATAATGCTACATCCTTGGTCCAATTGAAGGAATCAAACTTATTGGTGGGGATGAATGACAAACCCTTCTTAATCACTGCCTGTTCATCACTGGATAATATTCGAGATGATAGATTTATTATTTGTAATTCATTCTCCATAGAGGGTGGTGCTTCTGTATCTCTTAGAGAAGGTGTCCCTAAAGAATTCAAGCTTGGTGTTGTTGTGGTGCATTGGGGATGCCGCGATTCCGAGTCATATACTGATAAATTGGCTGACCTAAAAAATGATGGGTCTCATTGGTGTTATTCCTTCCTCTACCCCTACCACGGGCTTTAGATCGATTACCACCTTTACCTTTATATCTTTCATTATAGCTCACGCCTCTTGGTAATTCATTGTTGGAATATTCCCCTTCTGAGGAACTTAGTTCCGATTCGGTTAATGATATATTTTCATATATTCTGTTTTCCGTGAAATCCCGTAGGTCTCAGGTATACTGGTAGTGTTTTCGTTCCTTTAAAGGGGTTCTGACATCAAAAAAAAAAATTTGTACTCACCTTGCCTGGCCTGGCCCGATCGCCAGGCATGTCCCCTCCAGCCGGCATCTTCTTCTGTGCCTTTAAAGCAGAGCAGGAGCGGTCAAAAAGACCGCTTCCTGCTCTGGTCCGTCCGTCAGGCACTTCCGAGGTCAACGGATGGACCGCACAGTGCTTACTGTGGGCGGCCCGTCCGTCCTGCTGAACTCTGGAGTGCTGCGCATGCGCAGTGGAGACGCAGCCCGTCCTGACTCCTGTCAGAGGGCACCTCTCCACTGCGCATGCGCGCGATCCCGGAGCGGCGCGGCTCGTGCAGACAGAAGAGGAGGAACAGCACCTGCTGGGAGATGACCCCCCCCCCCCCGATGTCAACAACAACAGAAGAACAGGTAAGTGTTATCTTTTTATGCTTTAGCAGCCATTAAACCGTGGGTTCCCTGTGTCCATTAGGCAGACCAGGGAACAATGGCTGCTAAAGCATAAAAACATTATTTGTGTCAGAACCCCTTTAAGTATCCAGTATATTTCTCGATGGTAAGTTTCAATGTGTTCTCTTTTTTCTCAAAATCTGTTCCAGCAGAATATTTTTGTATTTCTTTGATCATTTCCTCCAGGCTTTTACTATTTTTTTCTAGAATTATTTTTTCTTCTTCTAAGAGAAGATCCATGAGGCGGAGGGAGCTCTCGGTTGCTTCCTTTTCCCACTTGCTCATGAATGTGGGTGTTCTTAGTTTCATAGGTGGTAGAATTTGGACGCGTAAACCACGTGATACTATTTTATTTGATAGATAGTTGGTTAGCCCCTGCACCTCCCACCAAGATTTCACGAATTCTTTATAAACTTTTGTTATGTTCTTAAACGCTTGATTTATGGATGTTGTTTGAGATTGCAAGTCCATCTCTTTTTCAGAGAACACTGACTTGGCTTCTAAGAGCCAAGGCGTTGTGTTTATACTTCCTGAAAGGAAGCCTGCCATAATAGAACTAAATATATCACCGAGGCAGATAAGTTCCCACTGGAATGAAAATCTAAGTCGCTGAAGGGAACCACTAATGATAAAACTTAACTTTTATTAATAAAAAGGTATTTAAAATGCGTAACTGGATGCTTGTTTTATTTTCTATGCAAACGACGAAGTGGGATAATGTCACTTGTAGATGTATGATCAGTCACAAAAACTATATATCTTGAGCCAATATGGAGTATAACTCCAGAGGCTGGATATATATGCTATGTAGTTAATGCCGGTTTACACTGAAATCAATAATATACTATGATGAAAGGTATATATTGATTGTAATCAGCTATCATTGGCCCTTGGGTCTGATAGTTTATGGCAAACTACAAGCAACAAAAGGATGTTACTCAATATATATGTTGCTATGTGGTTAATGTCAATTGTCACTAGGATCAATCCTATACTATGATGGTAAGTATATCCTGATTCAGGCCAGCTAACCGCTGACAATGTGACCAGTTATGACAATCTACATGCACCAAAGAGTATTGTTTAGAAATGTAAATCTCAACACTCAATTAGAGCAAGCAGGTAAGAGAAGACCAGATGTGCTTTTTGAGTCCAACAGTTCGATAAGATTATACTGTATGTACTCCCTAGCTTGCTGTAAGAGTGTCAGATGCTCATTATAGATGAATGCATTATTCCAATAGCATTCGACTATATTGTATACTGATCTATTCCTGACACATTGCCCAGTTCAAGATAGGTAATTAACATAAAGTCACAGAGCTAATTGCTCTATTGTGACCATTAGATCGCTGTCTAGCTCATCTAGGAGGACTAATCTCATGCTGATAACTTTTATTGTATATAGAAGCAAGGATAGTCTCCCCTATATTAGAAGGAGAAATGAACTAATGTGTTATAATGAAGTTCATTCCCCTTTATATGCCTGCCACCAACGCGTTTCCGCAGTAATATAAATTTACTGCTTCATCCGGGTGGTTAAATGAGAGCACGCAGGAGCAGCCTGACGGCTGCTAGGTTAAGAGCATAGATGGTAAGTAACCCTTTTGAACGGGTTTATATAGTACAATCCACGCCCACCCTGATTTAGGGAACACCCCTCTGCTCCAATCAGCAACCAGCGGCTCGCACACACCTCCAGCTGGATATCGCGGTGGTACGGCGGTCCGCGCATGCGCACTAGCACCACGGAGCCGCGCGCCAACCACTGCCAACCAGCGGTAGATGCCGCTTGCTGACGTGGTCAGCGTCACGGCGCCACGGCAACAGAGCGTTGCGGACAACTGGAAGGAGAGCCGCTCGCCAGTAAAGGGATTATTGTCCCCACAGGGCTGATACCATCATATTGTCGTGTTGTATAATGGATTATAGCAATACTCTTATGTGTTCCATGTCAATCTCTTATCCAGGTACAGTATATGCATTACGGTCAGTACAGAGAGATGGTACCCAGGCAGATTATGTTTAATGCCAATTAATGATGAAATATTTTAAACATACGGTCTCATCACACTTAATATCAGTCAGATGACCTCAGCTAGTAATTCACTAAATGTAAATAAGGGGTCTAGAACTATATACATACATAGAAGTATCAAATGGAATAGCAATTTATATATGATTATGCATGATTGCATATTGATATACGAAGTCACATGATAGCCTAAATTGTTATTGATTAACTACCCTAAACAATATAGGCAATACATCAATTTTTAATTTAATTATGCAATATAACATGCATACTTGCATTCCTTGATGCTAAATTAATCCCCAATGATGAATACGGGAGATAATTTTGCTAGCTTTCTCCATCTTCAAGAACACATGAAGGTGACAATTATGATATACCTTGATGGTATCTACAGTGTTCTAGAGGTAGGATACTATGTGAGGGTGCGTTCACAAGAGCGTATATCGGCTCCGTTTTCACGCCGAGCCGATATACGTCCTCCTCATCTGCAGGGGGGGGGGAGCCTGGAAGAGCCAGAAGCAGGAACTGAGGCTCCCGCCCCCTCTCTGCCTCCTCTCCGCCCCTCTGCACTATTTTCAATGAGAGGAGGCGCAATGGGGGCAGGGCTAAGGAGCGCAAATTAGCCCCGCCCCCTCCTCTCTTCATTGCAAATAGTGCAGAGGGGTGGAGAGGAGGCAGAGAGGGGGCGGGAGCTCAGTTCCTGCTCCTGGGCTCTTCCAGCCTCCCCCCCCGCACATGATGACAACGTATATCGGCTCGCCGTGAAAACCGAGCCGATATACGTTCGTGTGAATGCACCCTAAGACATATGAACAAAAATGTAATTAATTTATCACCCCAATAAAGGACATATGTGTGATTGTTGTCTTTTCACTATTAACGAGGTATCAACAGATATTAATGATGGAAAGTGATATAGAGACCTCAAATGAAGGCCACAAACGGTTGACATTCATTTAACCCCTTTGGTGTACACGAATCCAAGCGATGAATCCACTGACTCTCTTTCTGAAGTTGTTTTCGATTACGGTTTCCTCTTCTTCCGTTTTCTCTGATAATCTCAATCCCCTGAAATTTTACCATATTAGGGTCGTTATTGTGATGTTCTTTAATATGGGTGGCCAAACTTGTATGCTGCCCTCGAACTATGTTGCCGATGTGTGCCAGCACCCGTCTACGTAGTTGTTGGATTGTCTTGCCAACATAGTCGAGGGGGCAGGGACAAGTTGCCTTGTAGATGACTCCAGTAGATCTGCAGTTGATAAACTCCCTGATCTTGTACTCTTGGCCTGTAGATGAACTGGTAAATGATGCTCCGCGCCTCATAAACCTGCAGGCCTTGCATCCAGAGCAGGGATAGGAGCCTTTAGGGAGGTCAGAATTAAGCCAAGTAGTTGATGTTACTGCAGGGGTCAGATGGCTATGGACCAACCGGTCACCCAAATTCCTTCCTCTTTTATACGTAATTAGAGGTTTATCCGGTAAATATTCAGAGATGTCTGTATCACGGTGAAGGATATGCCAATATTTGGTCAAGATGTTCCGTACTTCCTTACAGCAGTCATCGTAGGTACCTAATACCCGCATTTTGCCATTGCCACCAGATCGATCTTTCTGCTTGAGAAACTCATCTCTTTTAACGCCTTTCACATAATTACTAGCTGTTAATACCACTTCCTGAGGGTACCCCCTATTCAAGAACCATTGGGACATTTCATCTGACTTTTGTAAGAAGTCATTGTCTGATGAACAATTACGGCGTACTCGAATTTGTTGTCCCTTCGGGATCCCACGTTTTAACGAAACTGGGTGATGGCTTTCCCAGTGTAGTAATGTATTTGTGGCAGTGGATTTGCAAAAGATCGTTGTCTCAAGGCTACCATTTTCCAATTTGGAAATGCGCAAGTCAAGGAATACAATTGTTTCTGGGTGTATCTCAGCCGTGAAGTACAGGCCCAAGTCATTTTTGTTTAATTCCCTGACGAACTTAAAGAAGTCCTCGGTCTCCCCAGTCCATAAAATGAACACGTCGGCTATAAAACGAATCCACATGTCTACGGACGGTAGCCACTCTTCATTTGCCTCGCTGAAAACTGATGTCTCCTCCCACCAGCCCAGGTATAGGTTGGCATAGCTGGGGGCACTTCGTCGTTTGCATAGAAAATAAAACAAGCATCCAGTTACGCATTTTAAATACCTTTTTATTAATAAAAGTTAAGTTTTATCATTAGTGGTTCCCTTCAGCGACTTAGTTTTCAAAATGGGATCATTTGTGGGGGTTTTCTATGGTTTTGGGCGCTCAAGAACTCTACATGTGTGCTATGGGTCTAAAAGGACTTCAAGCAAAATTTCTGTTTTGAAAGACACCGACTACTCCTTTCATTTTCGGCCCCGTTGTGGACTCAGACATAACATTAGGGCCACAATGGGTATAATTATGAACACGGGAGAAATAGGGGTATCCATTTTGGGGTGTAAATCCTCATTTTCATGTAAACTATAGGAAAAAAATATGTCTTTAAAATGACAGATTTGCAAAAATATGAAATTTTACTTTTTCTCCTCTAAATTGAATTAATTCCTGAAAAAAAACTGTGGGGTCAAAATACTCATGACCCCCCTCAGTGAATACACTAAGGGGTGTAGTTTTTAAAATGGGGTCATTTGTGGTGGTATCTATTATTCTGACACTCATGAGCCTTTTCAATCTTGGCTTGGTGTAGGAAAACAAAGTGTTCCTCAAAATGCTAAAAAGTAATGTTAAATTTGTACGTCTCCTAAATGGTTAAAAAAAACGAAAGTTTTTCCAATGTGCGCCCAAAATAAAGTAAACGGTTGGAAATATAAATCTTAGCAAGAATTTCTATATTATGTTTGCACATATTTAAGATATTGCAGTTAGAAATGTGAAAAAATGACGATTTTGAAAAAAATTTCCCAATTTTGCCGCTTTTAATAAATAAACACAAATTCTATCGGTCTATTTTTTCCGCCTAAATGGAGTACAACATGGGGCGAAAAAACAATGTCAGAATCGCTTGGATATGCAAAACCTTTCTGGTGTTTTTCCATGTTAAAGTGACACATGTCAGATTTGCAAAATTTGGCCTGGTCATTAAGGCGCAAACAGGCTTGGTCACTAAGGGGTTAAGCAAAGTAGAAGAAAACATTACAATCTTCATTTTTTCTGGCAATTGTGTCAATTTAAAAACAGTTTTTTCTGTACAGCACACATATGAATAATGACTTTCACCCTAAAATGGATCCCCCTGTTTGTCCCGTGTTCAGAAACATACCCATTGTATCCCCAATCTGCTTACTGGAATTTGTGTATTTTGTTAAAAGCTTCAAAATTGGGAAAAAAAGAAATATTTTTTTTTATTTTTTTCACATTTCATCTGCAATATGTCCAATATGTGCAAACATACTGTACACATTTGTGTTGAGATATATATCCATTCGTTTTATTCTGGAAGCACATTAGAAAAAGTTTTTTTTAACCATTTAGGAGACGGACAAATGTAACATTAATTATTAACATTTTGAGGAACATTTTGTTTTCCTACACCAAGCCAAGATTGCAAAGGCTCATGGGTGTCAGAATGATAGATACCCCCACAAGTGACCCCATTAAAAAGAAATACACCCCTTAATGTCCCGGCCCTCCCATGATATCATATCTACAAGATTACTTGGTTTCTCTTGCTGGGAACAATCACATTTTACTCTTATGCTGCAGTCACATCCAGAGCTGCAGTCACAATTTTTACATTCTTATAACATCAGAGTCACATTCCAATTGCTTTCACTCCAATAAATGAGAAATCGCTTAACTGTACGTCTTTTCAGGTAGATCACATCATATGTTCTAGTTACATCCAGAGCTGCAATTTATAAATGTTACACTCCCATGACATCCTGGCCCTCGTTAATAACTTTTAAGCTCCAGTTACATCCAGATCTGCATTAACACCACATATCCAAAGCTGCATTTATAATTCTTACACTTCAGTCACATCCAGAGCTGCATCAACAATTTATATGCTCAAGTAGTAGCCAGAATTGCAGTCACAATTCTTATATTGTTGTAACATCAGAGTCGCATCCACATTCTCTCAACTCCAGTAATTTAACAATCATGTTGCCTTGCTTCTCTTAAGGTATTTAACATACGATATTATACTCTAGTTAAACCCAGAGCTGCATTTACAAATATTACACTGACATGACGGCAGCCTGCAGTTATCACAATGTCCTAATGTTGGGTCTTGCAGGAATCTCACCTTCACGGGGTTGTACCCCAACTCCACCGCACGATGAATCCCCTCCATGACTTTATGGAAAGCTGGAGACACAGAAGGATGATAATACAACTAGTATACATTGTGCAATGACAGACTCAGCTCTGCTACATCCAGAACTTCATACAACTACATTATACAGTCTAGCACTGCCACCTACTGGACAGGAGCGGTACTGTCACTGATATCCCATCACCTGCCGTTATCTACATAAATATGCCTACAGAAAAAGCGCCCTGTGACTGGCATTGTACCATGTACTTCTGATCACTTACTGTCCCCATGGTAGGAAGGTCTGCATTGACTTTCCAGATTGTGACCACATTGCTGCAGGGAGCTGCGTACACATGCTATCCCTGTGCCACCCCCACACTCCCCTCACTACAGCACCCTACCATCCCTGTACCATCACCCCCCCTCATTACAGCACCCCGCCATCCCTGTGCCATTCCTCACTACACCACCCCGCCATTATTTTGCCATTCTGCCATAATTGCAGCACAAAGCCAAAACTGTGCCATAACACTATAGACAACCACCATTACACCGTTATACCGCCGACTGTACAATTCTGCCAATACTGAGCCAGGTAGCCAACCCCAAGGGGGGGTGAAGGGGTGGGGAGTCATTTATTCCATTGTGTAGTATATGAGCCCATGTGACTAGTATGTGTTCACTGTGTGACACCATAATGCATGCAATGATAGAGCTACAGTGGCACAGTATGGCACTACTAGGCTTGCAGTGTATGGTACTATCATGTGGCAGGATATGATATAATTAATTAGGCATTGTGCAGTAATATTATATGTGCACCATATGGCAATATTGTGTGTTCACTGTGCAGCTGTATTTTGCAGGGAATGAAGGAACTATATTTGCACAGTATGGCAGTATTATGTAGGCTCTGAATGGCAGTAATTAGGTGGGCATCTTATGGAGTAATATTATTATCTGTGCATTATTGCACTATTCTGCAACAATTGTAAGCTACGGAGGCACTGCATGGCGGCATTATATGGGCAGTGTAAGACACTATTCTAGCAGAATTAATTTGGCATTGTGCAGTAGTATTTATGCACCTAAAGGCACTATTACGTATTCACTTCAGGCCGCATTTTGCAGACAATGACAGAGCTAAGGTGGTACCGAATGGCAGTGCTATGTGGGCACAGCATGGCAGTATTACTTGCCATACTATAATGTAACAACTTATGCATTGTGCAGTAATGTTATGTGCACCATATGGCTATATAGGTTCACTGTGTGGCTGTAATTTGCAGGCAGTGAAAGCTAAATTTGCATAGTGAAGGCCCCCTCCCCAGCCAGCAATGGGAGGGGGCAAGAGAGGGCGGAGCTAAGCTCCACCCTCTCCAATTGCAAACAGCCGAAGGGGAGGAGAGAAGCAGAGAGGTGGGCGAGGGGGAGGAAAGACAGATCAGATAGTAGCGTATATCGGCTGGGCGTGAAAACAGCGGCCAATATACGCTCCTGTGAATAAGCCCTAAGGCTTTATTCCCAGGAGCCTATATTGGCTGCTGTTCTCACAGCTGGCCAATATACACTATGATCTGATACATTGGATTGGCGTGAAAGCACCCGGCTGGGCCAACATACGTCGGGCCGCAAAGATAGTCCTGGAACTATCTTCATGGCCGGAATATGTCGGCGGCTGCATAGACTCCTATGGGAGCCAATGACAGCGGCCGGAGAAGGGAGGTGGGAGGGAGTTTAGCAACGTGACTGTTAAACTCCCTCCCCCTTCTCCCCTCCCCGCAATGGGAGTGGCAGACCAGGGGCGGAGCTAAGATCCACCCCACCCCCTCCCATTGCTGCCTATAAACAAAGGGCGGGGATGGAGTGGGTGCTTAGCTCCAAAAGCTTACTGCGAAAAGCTTACTGGTTCCTCTATAGGCGCTGGAAGGCACCCCGAGGATTTTGGCAGAGCGAGGGTTTTTCGGGGTGCAGTGTATTTTTTCGCTAAAAACAATACTCGCGGTCAAGTGAATAGACGAGAAAATGCTGGCCGTGATCGCGGAAAAACGCAAATTCAGGCGGAGCAGGCGTCAAAATGTACAAACGCCATTGCCGTACACGCACTCATAGGAAAGAACCCTAAGGCAGTATTATGTAGGCACTGAATGGCAGTATTATATGGGCAGTGTGAGGCAGTATTATGTAGGCACTGAATGGGAGTATTATATGGGCAGTGTATGCCACTATTGTTTATCATCTAATGGAGTAATTACTGTGTAGTAGAATCATTGTGCCCCATATGACATTATTAGGTGTTGTGCAAGCAATGACAGAGCTACAGCGGTACAGTATGGCATTATTATGTGGGCACTGTATGGTACTATTAGTTGGCATGTTGGGATGTAATAATATTACTGCACAATACCCAGGTTATTTGTGCACCATATGACGATATGTGTTTATTATGCGTCTGTAATTTGCAGGCGATGAGAGTGATATTTGGTACAGCATGGTAGTATTGTGTAGGTGTATATGGCTAGTCGATGGTCATTATTTGGTATATTATAGTGTCATTATTTCAGCATTGTGTAATAGTATTATTTGTGCACTATATGGCACTATCATGTGTTCACTATATAACACTATTTTGCAGGCCACGACAGAGCTAAGGGGGTCCAGTATGGCAGTATTGGACAAATTAGTGTAATCACTTAAGCATTGTGCAGTAGTATTATGTGCACCACGTGGTACCCCGCGGTCTGAGGTGTATTTTGCCCCGCAGCAGCCCGCACACCCATCCTCCTCCCGAGCTGCGCGGCCATCGTGAGCCTTCACTCTCCGCTACCACGTCCTGAGCCAGCCAATCATAATCCACGCTGTCATTCACAACCAATCACCATCCCTCCTGTCACACTTTCAGCCAATCCTTTTCACGACTATCACAACAAGCCTCTTCACACGGCTGCGGCTGTCATACTAACAACCAATGAAAGTCCGAACTGTCACACCAACAACCAATGAGCGGCGGCAGGCACTTCCGGGTTGCGGCGGTTTTCGGGAGTTGTAGTTTCCTGCATAATGTGATTGTTCCCCACAAGAGAAACCGAGTAATCTTGTAGATGTGATACCTTTCAATGGCTAACAAAAATACATGATGTTATAGCAGCTTGTGAACCTCTTGGGCTCTTCGTCAGGCTAAACATGGAATAGATCTGAAGAGGCATGAATATTTATACACACTTATGACATACATACTTTATGACAAGACACAGACATGGAGATATATATATATATATATATATATATATACACACACATACTTTATGACAAGGCACAGACATGGATGGGATTGGTTTGCACTTTAAAGTCATAGTGCAACAGAAAACAACCTTTTTGTCTAGGCGCTGATAATCAGAATAAACCACATTTACATTTTTTTGTTTCTGAGGTTTGTTCAAAAATTGGATTATTTCATGCAGAGAAAATAGTTTTGTGTGTGATGGAGTCTCCCTACTCAGGGGGTGTTGGGATTGCCATGGCTGAAGTTGTACAACTCGGTGGTGCACTGGGAGAAGGGGGACGTTGTTAAGTGGAAGCTTTCCTGTAGACAGGAAAGAATTGCCTGAATTAATCAAAACATTTGTTGACGTCTTTTCTAAGGAAGGAGCAGATAAGTTCCCACATCATGGGGAGGGGGTTGCACTATTGATCTCATTCTGGGTTGCAAGTTACCAAAGAGTCGCATGTATAACTTGGCTTGTCCAGAAAAAGTTCCTCAAGGATTATATTGCCAACAGCCTGAGGAAGGGACATACACATCCATCCAATTTGCCAGTAGCCACCGGTTTCTTCTTTGTTAAATGGAAAGATGGGGGTCTTCTACCATGTTTGGTTTTTAGAGAACATAATAAGATCACTAAGCACAACCCTTATCCGTTACCACTCATTCCATACTTATTCAGCCAGTTAATGGGTGCCAGCTGGCTCTCTAAGTTGGGCTTGTGTGGGGCATACAACCTAATACGGACCAGAGAAGGGGATGAATGACAACCTTCAACACTCCTGATGGGCATTGTGAAAATCTTGTGTTGCCTTTCGGTCTGACTAATGCTCCCGCAGTGTTTCAGGCCTTCATAAATGAAGCACTTCAGAAGTTCATTGGATTTTGGGTTAGTTTATCTGGATGATATTCTTATTTTTTTCCCCATTATGATTGTCATATTTTGCACGTTAGACAGATGTTGCAAGTTTTCCATGAAAACAACCTTTTTGCCAAAAGGGATAAGTATATTTTCGCCATACAGGAGATTACCTTTCTGGGGCGTGTTATAACCCCAGATGGGTTTAAAATGGATCCAGAGAAAGTCCGAGCTGTTTTGGACTGAGTTCAGCCTGACAATTTGAAGGCGATTCAAAGATTCTTGGAGTTCACTAATTATTATTGAAAGTTTATATGTGGATTTTCGGATATGGTTAAACCTTTGATGGATATGATGGAGAAAGGTTCCTTTTCTTCTAAATGGTCTCTGAAAGCGTTTCACTCATTTGAGACTGTGAAGAGGTGTTTTGCTACTGCTTTAAAGATCCCGGAGAGCTTGGAAATTTCTAGCTCGTTAAAAATTACTGGTGTGCGTGGAAACCCTTTAGTTCCCCTTCTATCGAAATCCTCTAACTCAATTTCAAGATCGTGCCCATTCCCATATCAAGCCATACTACCTATAATCACAGTGATCCCCCATCACAGGGAAAGACCCTGCACCTTGTACTAATTATCGTCCTATCTCACTCCTTAATATAGACACTAAATTCTGGCATCCCGTCTGAAACCGTTTTTACGGCCTTAATCTGGCATTGTTTCGGGCCGAGAAGCAAGAGAAAACACAATCAGATCGGTCTCCCTGATCTTGCGGGCTCGGGTCTCTGGAAAACCCATGTGCCTACTGTCAGTTGATGCTGAGAAAGCATTTGATAGGGTTCACTGGGGATTCGTGGAGTCAACCCTGCGGAGGATCGGTCTGAGCCTTAGATTCTTGAGTTGGATTATGGCCCTATACAACAACCAGACGGCCTGGGTGAGGGTGAATGGCTCACTTTCCTCTGTTCTTAAAATCAACAATGGAACAAGACAGGGATGCCCACTGTCCTCCTTTCTGTATGTTCTAATGATGCAGTCCCTGGCCAATGCCCTTAGGAACAATCTCGATATTCAGGGGTTAAGGACAGAAACGTCCGAGCATAAACTTGTCCTGTTTGTGGATGACCTTTTGATATACCTCACAAACCCTAGAACTGCCCTCCTGGTTGCTCTAGCGGAGTTTGAGAGCTTTGGTAGAGTCAGTAATTTCAAAGTTAATGCCCATAAATCAGAGATCCTCAATATAGCAATCTTGCCTGCTGAGGCCTCAATTCTTGGAGCATCTTTCACTTTGAAGTGGAAAAGCGAATACATTAAATACCTAGGGGTTAATCTTACCAGTGATCCTAGCAATTTCTTTGACCTGAACCTCAAACCGATGCTTGTCAGCTTTGGAAGGGACCTTAAAAAGTGGTGCCCTCTCACCACATTGTGGTTCAGGAGAATCAACACACTAAAAATGGACTCCCTTCCCAAGTTCTTATACCTCTTTTAAACACCACCATGGAGACTCCCCAAATCATATTTTGCTAGGATCCATCAACTATCTCTTGACTTCGTGTGGGTAGGTTCTAGGCCCAGGGTGAGATTTAATATAACCCTTATACATCAGAAGGGAAACGGGGGAGGCTTACCCAGCTTCTCCTTATATCACAAGGCTGCAATATGCGATTGCATTTTAGACATCCTCTATAACAGACTCGCCAAACTTTGGGTTGAGCTAAAGTGTGAGAGCACCCTTGCTCATCTAAATGGCTCATTTTGGCTTCTGCCTACAGTGTCTCGAAAAATCTCAATGATGACCCCCTACCTGCGTCAGCTCTTGGACATTTGGAATAGTTTTGCCACCAGCTTCGGCCTGGTCTCTCGACCAGGATTTCTTACCCCTCTGGTCGGAAACCCGGATCCAACCTCACTTATGGGAGGTTCTTCCTTCCTGCCGGGATTAGGGGGGGGGGGCTCTTTTCCTTTACGAATCAGAAACATTGTTTTGGCTTTGGGAATTCGCCATCTAAGTGAGATATTTGGTGGTGGTGGTGGTGGGGGGGGGGGGGGGGGGGGACAGCCGGACTGGAGCATGGTTTCAATATTTACAAATTAGACATTTTATTCGCTCTCAAGGGCCCTTAACTCTTCTCCTATCTTCCAGTTCAAACAATTGTGTATGTCCTCTACATCCATAGTGGCAGGGATCTCTGTGTTGTGTCACCTTTTGTTGGCAGTGGAGACCCGTATTGACACTGTGAGGTACGTAGAGAACTGTTTGGGAAATCCTTCCCAGAGGAGGTTTGGGCTAAGTGCTTCACACTGACGCATTCACTTGCAATCTACTCTAAATTTCAAGAAACTAAGATATTGTAATACAAGATATTGTGCTAATGGTATTGGGCCCCTTCAGGGCTAGCCAGGATGTATCCTCAGACCCCAGACACCTGCTGGAGAGGTGCGCAGGGGAGAGGTAATTTTCCACACATTTGGTGGTTCTGTCCTTTGCTCTTTTCCCTCTGGCAGGAGATTACCAGCCTATATAATGCGGTCTTTAGGGACTCAGTAGTCCTCACACTAGAAGCTGCCCTACTATCCATATTAAAAATAAAGGGAAAAAAACTTACATTTTTCCTTATAACCATGTGCCAGACAATCCCAAAGTTGTGGAGATCCCTCTCACCCCCCTCACGAGAATTATGTGGCTGGAAACCATCTACCATATAACTCAAATGGAAGAACTTGCTGCAAATGATGAGAACAAAATCAAACAATTCTCGTCTATCTGGACGGCTTGGATACTCTTTCATAATTCGAGTATTCTGAAAACCTGGCTCCAAACAGGTGTTGTACCTGCATAGACTCGGAGGGGTTGTCCCGACACACAGGGTGAAATAAAAAAAAAAATGATGCTTCCCTTTCACCAAGCATCGTAACACACAGCATACAGGGGCTCAAAGCGGCAGGCAGATCAGCTGTAATGTCTGTTTCTTACTTTGATATCTGATGTTCAATGCAGCTTTCAAAGATGGCGCCTCTGTGCTGCCTTCCCACAATGCCCTGCGCTCTCCCCCCTCTGTGTGCGTGCTCCGGATGACAGCAAGACACAAAGAGATGAAAAAACAGGGTTTCCTGGCCTCGCTCAGCTCCTGTCCTGGCCCCGCCCACAACACGCCCACCTCTATTGAACTAATCTACAGTCTCTCCCGCCCCTTCTAAGTCCCTCTACAGTACAGCATGTTCTCCTGCAGTACAGTGTACTTAGAGGGGGTGGGGCCAGGAGAGACTGTCTATACACACAGGATAAAATCCTGAACCATGAGTTCAGTGTAAGCAGCAGCCGTTCAGTACTGAACAGCTGCTGTGTAAAGTGAATAGAGAGGGTGCGGGGAGAGCGAGGAGAGTAATCTCCTACAGCTGTCCCGCTTTGAAACAAGGATACCTGCTTGACAGGCCCCCCTCCTCCCCCCGTGACAAGTAACACTGACAGCCCCCCTTCCCCCCAGTGTGACATGTAACACGACATGTGCGTGCGACGACTAGTTGTCAGCACCCCAACCCGCGCACGGCGACTAGTTGTCAGCACCCCAACCTGCGCACAGCGACTAGTTGTTGGCACCCCAACCATTCACAATGGTCACTCCTCTCCTCCCTGCACAGACAGAATTACACTGAGATGAGACACCTATATGTAGAGAACACAGGAGCCACCATTCACAATAGTCACAGCTCACCTCCTCCCCTCCCTGCACAGGCAGGATTACACTGAGAGGTGACACCTATATGTAGATAACACAGGATCCACTATTTACAATAGTCACAGCTCCCCTCCTTGCACATACAGGATTACACTCAGAGGTGACATCTATATATAGGTAACACAGGATCCACCATTCACACTAGTCACAGCTCAAATCTTTCCCTACCTGTACAGGCAGGCTTACACTGAGAGGTGACACCTATATGTAGAGAACACAGCAGCCACCATTCACAATAGTCACAGCTCACTTCCTTCCCTCGCTGCACAGGCAGGACTACACGGAGAGAAGACACCTATATGTAGAGAACACATGACCCACCATTCACAATATTCACAGCTCACCTCCCTGCACAGGCAGGATAACACTAGGTGGGTATGGTGGCTGGCTGGGTCAGTCGGTGGCAGCGCCAGTAATACTACCTCCCTCTCCTACCCCCACTACCATGCGATAACTTATGACAGCCCCCCCCCCCCTGCTTCAAGTTATGGCAACCACCCCACCCCTGTGCGACAAGTTATGACAGACCCCCTCAGCCAAAAGTTGTGACAAGTTATGAAACCCCACCGTCTCCTGACCACTACACTGACAGCCCCCCTCCGTCATTACATTGACAGCATCCTCCCCCCCCGGCCAGTACATCGACACCCCCTGGCCATGTCATTACATTGAAAGCATCTCCCCCCGGCCAGTACAATGACAGCACCTTAATCCCCCCAGCCATTACACTGACAGTAACCCCCCCTCCAGCCATTACATTGACAGCATCCCCCCCCATTACATTGAAAGCATCCCCCATGGCCATCACACAGACAGCATCCCCCCCCCCCCTTCCCCCGGCCATTATATTGACAGCATACCCCCTCCCCCTGGCCAGTACATTGACAGCCCCCCCGATCCCTGTCAGCACATTGACAGCACCCCCAATGCGACAGTACCCCCATACCCCAGCATATTGACAGCACCAACCACTACCCCCTAGCCGACGCAACAGTTATAGTTACCCTCCGCCGCTTGAGTCACAGCTAGATGCTTCTGATCCTCGCCGCAACTGTCCAGGACTGAAGCGTGATACTGCGCATGCGTGAAGTACAACAGGCTCCTTCACGGACCGACGATCTCTTCTGCGCATGCCCGACAGGTGAAGAACCCGGCGCCAAGCTTTTGTCGTATCCAGGGACAACGGGATCGTCAACACAAAAAGTGCATTGTAATGGCCATACAGAAGTGCAGACATCAGGAGAACTCCTTTAACTAATTCTACTATCTATGTTGTGTTGCAACAAACGCTGTACTCCTGTTCTGCCGCTGAAGCCTATCCCTTCCTCTATCCATTGTTAACTCTCCCTATCCCTTCTACACCTTCCTTTCATTTCTTATTATTCTAAAAGCTCCTGACTTGCGCTGGACTCATTCAGCTGTTAATTGATATTGGTGGGGTCATCGGTCTTAGCCGCAGACCCTCCCACCAGTTAGTTTATACCTTGAGCAACAGAGGATTCTGGTTTAATGTTTTCCACAAAGTTTTGTCAATGAGTAAGTATAGCAATATGTTCATGGTATGATACAATGTCAATGTGCCTCAAAACCTTAATAAAAACTTACTTATTATTAACCAAATTTCTTATGATAATCACAGGGGCAGAACTTTGTCTGACTAAATCAAATTGGAGCCCTTCACAGTGACAGACAGACTAAAATATAACTTTTATTCAAGACTAACATAAAATAATGACTTGGGCTAAGAACAAGACAAACATAAAGACAGAGAATATTACAGATAGGTGGGTAATTGGAGTTATTAGAATCACCCCACCTAGGCTATGGTAAAGACGAGACTGAAGAGTCGCTAGTGATGCATCAGATAGTCCGTAATTTAATGAGTAGAACCACGGGTATCAGATATAAGTCTAAGAACACTTTGGTACTGGAGCAAAATTGCTCAAAAAACCTATGGAGATCGCACTGGTTTAGTCGTCACTTGCGATTAATTAATCCAATGGTCACTAAAGTGGGGCCCCAGTACCTATAAACTATAAGAAAAGTGTCACGCATCAGTATAGCGACCGTCTGTAACAAAGTGGTCACATTCGGATAGGTTGATGATCACAGGATTTGATAGTTACTTAGCCAATAATATGATTTGAGGAAACCATAAAAGTGCCTCAAGTATTTGGCTCAGAGTAGTATCAGTCCATATCATTTGGAAAGAACGGTAAGCTCTCTTTAGTATAAGTATAGCTCAATATACAACTCATAACTCAAGAGAGAAGAATGGATGACCTCTCTTTATGTGAAAGGGTGATTACTGCTCAGGAATAATTACTGCTCGTAGAAATATGATTACTTGCTCAGGAATAATTACTGCTCAACGCGTTTCCCTACTAGGATTGTTGGTAGTTCATCAGGAGCAATTGTATGAGTTATGCCATACGATATGACAGGTTCATTGAGTTGAAAACTCAAGAGAAAGAGAGAGAAAGTACCACAATCGTGTTTTGAGACACGAAGGGTTAAATACTTTGTCAAATTTTGAGAAAGTGCCACAATCTTGTTTTGGGACACAAAGAGTTAAGAGAAAGTGCCACAATCGTGTTTTGGGACACGAAGGGTTAAATACTTTGTCAGATTTTGAGAAAGTACCACAATCGTGTTTTGGGACACGAAGGGTTAATTACTTTCTGCCAGATTTTGAGAAAGTACCACAATCGTGTATTGGGACATAGAGGGTTATATAATCTCTGTCAGATTTTTGTTGGTGTGGTCATGCAGGCTAGTTAGGAGATGTGCAGGAGATATACTGATTTATAGAGAAATACTGCACATCAACTAACCTCAAAGAATTGAAATGGGATCAGAACTAGAAAGTAGGGGATTATTCAGGACCCATACTTAGTTCATCATCCAATCTTTGAACAAGGTCGCTAAATAGCGAAATAATAGCGGTCTGCAACTTGTTCATATAATAAGCTCTATAGATATATAGTAGCCTGGGACTAGTCTATCAAAAAAGAAATAGAGTTCTAGGCTACATAGAGCTTTTTTCAGATCCCTTTCATTCTATCAAGGTCTCTAGGCAGCGCATAGTAGCATAAGCAGAGCGGTGTCTTTGCTGCCTAGATATGAGACCTGCATCCAACACACACACATTCAGATAAAATAACAAAAGTGGTAGAGCCTGGAGCTCTGATGGTGAGCTCAGGCATTATGTCTGTGAGCCCAGAGTGCTGCTACTGATATACCAAGAAGCCCTCCCCTAAAGGGGGTTGGTGTGGAAAATCAGCCAATCAGATGTTATAGTGGGAGGGGTTAGGACAACTCCACAGATCTAAGGGAAAACAGGGAAAAGAAGTCCGTTTATAATCTGCTGTTTGGCTCAAACTGGGTGTATTAGTGAGGACAAATGTTGCAGCAGCCTCCCTCATAGTCTGATTGCCCGTATGTACACATGGATCTTTAAATTTTACTTTAGAAAGATCGCTACCGGTGATCCGCTATTGCGCACGCGCGCGCAGCGCTGTGACGTCATCACGTCAGTCATGTGATATGGTACGTCCTGACGTTCTGTTGTGTCACATGAACGGCTTCATTCAAAAGAATAGCTTATTAGAAGCAATGTAGATTGCCATGGCAATAGCGGTCATGTGATCTGCACTGCCCAGAAGACACATGAGTGAGACTGGGATGTATATAGTGCAGATTAATTAGATGCTACAGCATAGAATATACAGAATGCGTTTAGTGAGGATTTATTGGTTGTTAGTTATAAGACACAGAAAGAAGTATATTTAAATACATATATATATATATATATACATACCGATACACAGTACTTGTATATATATGTATATATATATGTATGTATCGGTTTCGATTCTTTCGTTGGTATGGGCGATTGGAGGATGTATAGTCGCTTTCTGATAGTTCTTGTTCAGAAGAGCTGATATCAGTCTCCGATCTGGAGTTTTGTTCAGTATATGCGCGATTCTCCTTGAAATCCAGGAGATCACGACTAAATTGAAGGTGTTTTCTTTCTTTTATCTGATTCGTGAATTTTTCGATATTTGAATGCAGATTTTTCTCTTTGTTTGAAAATTCCGGATCAGACTGAAAGCGTTTTACAGACTCTATCTGGTCCTCCAACCGTTTTTGGTTATGTGTTAGGGTGGATTTTTCCTCCTCCAATAGGAGATTAATCAGGCGTAATGACGACTGCGTAGATTTCAATTCCCATTTCTTTAAGAATTCGGGATTTTGGAGTCTTTTAGGAGGTCGTATGGGGTTACATAGCCGTACCCCTGAGCTGGTGGAAGTACCTCCCCTCAAACAGGAAGTAGTTTTTCGTGAGGACAAAGGACAGCAGGGTCATGAGAAACTTATTATGTTCTTTCAGATGTGTGCCCCTCTGGTTCAAATAGTAATCTACGGCTTTAAGTCCACCATTGTGTGGTATCGAACTGTACAAAGCCTCAACGTCGAGGCTTGCCAGTTTCGTATTTGGTGATAGAACTATCCTCCAATTTTTTAAGAACATCCGTAGTGTCAGAGTTATGGGTTCGTGGTATACATATAATATCAAAGTATATTCCACTTATATGTTGCCAACGGTTAGTATTCATGTTGCATTGTAACTAGTCCTGTAACATACTTACCTTCTTTCATACAAGATATGTCTGGTATACATTCTTTATATATCTTATCCATTTCCCAAAAGCTTTATTTACCTAACACCTAAATAGATATTGTCCTGTTCTGGGCTGATCTATGCCCCGTATTGTCTTGTGCACTACGTGCACAGGTCTGGCATTGTATCCTGATGCCGCTGCGTCTTCCGGTGTTCTGGTTGGCAATCATGGACGCTCTGCGGATCTGCGCATGCGCGGGATCTCAACTATCGCGAGATCTCGGTTAAACGGAGCCGGATGATACATCAAGCTGATTGGCTTAGCGGGACGAGCCCTCCATACAGGAAGGCGTGGTTTGGTCTTTATAAGCCCTGTCAACGGGCTACTGACCATTGCTGCTCATTTGTGTTCAGCCTGACAGGCTGTTCACTTTGCTCACTCTGCTACATAGCTTCATAGTGCGGTCTTAGTCATCAATGACTGCACAAATACTTAGCCAATTTTTCTAGTGGTGCAGTCTTATACATCAAGAACTGCACCAATACTTTGCCAAGTGTTTGAGTGGTGTGGTCTCAAACATCAATGACTGCACTAATACTTAGCCAGTTTTTCTTTATGCAATTCACTTTGTGATTGCTGTGCTTAATACCATCCTGATGATACAGCTTAATTACATGAGCTGTTGAAACGCGTTGATGGTGACTTATGTGATCTGATGGTGACTTATGTGATCTAGCACTTAATAAAGCGACCTTCAATAGGCAGAAAGCCGAGGTCTGCACACTATAGTGCATTTTGATGGGCTAAAATTATCTATGATGCAATCAAGTATCAGGCATAGTTGTGAGGAGACTGGTCATTAAGGCATATTAGGACTACAAACCAGTCCTGCCTTATACATGACACTCCTTCTAAAGTGATTGTCAAACAGTAAGATTGACCTAGTCTGTCCGTATAATTATAGGGACATGACTGTAGGTTACCACTGTTGTAACTATACAGTGCTTTACTGCTGTAAATAAAATAATAAAAATAAGTATAAGCACTCGTAAGCAGCATGATGTATTAGTATTGTCAGTGATCTAAGGTTTAGTGAACTGACACCTTGGATAATTACTTTGTTTAAACCCCAATATTGAATCACTCACACCTCTAGTGATGGATTTCAAGTTTGGTACAATTGGTACATGAATATACCATTCCTTTTCACTATATCTCTATAAGGAAAGAACAGCATACACGTCCTCTTGTTGCTTTCACGTATCACGGCGTTTGCAACTATATATCACCCAATATCGTTTGGTGCATATGACCCAATATAGTTTTTGTCAATCGGGAATGCAATAGAGGACTATAGATTTATTGGAAGTAAGTGACTATAAGGGTGTATCTAACTTACCCTGTCACCTTATGGTGTGCTATTTATTGTTACCTCTTTCACATATTGGATACAAATTATCCCATTACCAGTGTGTGAGATTGAAGTAAGTTATTGTACTAAGCGGGTGATACATATACACGGTGTATACGCACTAAGATATTATTGATAGTGGTATTGACACCGTGTTACTTACATATGTCAGTACAATTTATGAATTTTCCTATTTATCCAAGGAGTATATCTTAACATATGGTGCCGTGTGGTCACTATAGGCACAATACTTATCAAAGATTCGACCACGCTCTTATCTATAATATTTTAATTGTGCAGTAATAAAAGTTATATTTTACGTATTATTTAGTGGTTCCCTCGGTGATACACTTATTTCCCTTCAGGGAATTTTTTCTGTCTCGGTGACTAACCTCCACCATACTACCCAGAATACACCACTGATAAGTGATACAATAAATGATCCTCCTTCATACCTCAGAATACACTGCAGATAAGTTATATAATAACTGATTCCCTCCATACTTCCCAGAATACACTGAAGATAAGTCATATAACTGCCCTCCCTCCATACTCCCCAGAATACACCGCAGATAAGTGATATAATAACTGATCCCCTCTATAGTCACCAGAATACACTGCAGATAAGTGATATAATAACTGACCCCTCCATTCTCACCAGAATACACTGCAGATATGTGATATAATAACTGACCCCTCCATACTCACCAGAATACACCACAGATAAGTGATATAATAACTGACCCCTCCATACTCACCAGAATACACTGCAGATATGTGATATAATAACTGACCCCCTCCATACTCCCCAGAATACACAGCAGATAAGTGATATAATAACTGATCTCCTCCATACTCACCAGAATACACCGCAGATAAGTGAAGGAGAAGCACAATGAGGGGGAACATCTTCCTCATCCTGATACATTGTAGACCCCGAGTGACGAGAACATAAAGAACTTCTACAAACACCTGGAGCCGTCAGTCAGTGACTCCGCAGACTGGAGGCGGAGCTCAGCTCTGATTGGACGGAAGGTATCCTCTCCACCAATAGTAAAATAAATCTGCGGCTGGTCATCAGTTGCCGGGCAGAGTGAGGCCGGAGAGGTTAGACGGCGGAGAAAGTGAAAGTAAGATGTTGGGATTTTCCGGAAATAATGGAGATTTGTAGAGAAGTGTGAGGAGCTGATAATGAGGAGTAAGCCGGGCAGGGAGGTCTGCTGGGTCTGTGGGGTGTGAGGAGCTGATAATGAGGAGTAAGCCGGGCAGGGAGGTCTGCTGGGTCTGTGGGGTGTGAGGAGCTGATAATGAGGAGTAAGCCGGGCAGGGAGGTCGGCTGGGTCTGTGAGGTGTGAGGAGCTGATAATGAGGAGTAAGCCGGGCAGGGAGGTCTGCTGGGTCTGTGGGGTGTGAGGAGCTGATAATGAGGAGTAAGCCGGGCAGGGAGGTCTGCTGGGTCTGTGAGGTGTGAGGAGCTGATAATGAGGAGTAAGCCGGCCAGGGAGGTCTGCTGGGTCTGTGGGGGCCGCTGTGATCACCATGGTGATGTGTAATAATAACGCCTCTGTCCACCATTGTGTCGCTCTCCTCATCAGCTTCTCATTGCTCTGTGGAGGACAGAATGGCGCGGCGAGCTCCGCGGTTCCATCCGGCGACAACAAGCGATATCTGACCGATGATAAAGGGGAATGATGATGGATGTGACGTATCTGTGAGGACAGAAGCCCTAGGAATGTCCGCCTGCAGCACTCCCATGTAACATACATTCGGGCGCAGTGGTACACGGACGCCTCTGACAGGATTGGACGCAGATCCTTCATACCATCCAAAAGTGAAGAGAAGAAAGGCCGCGTCCGCACTGCTTAGTCACATAAAACTGACTTTATTCCCCCAGGTCCATCGCAGCAACGTTTAGATCCCAACCAAGATCTTTGTGAAGCTTACCACACATACACGTCATCCCATATATGTACATAAAGTATACATATTATTACACACCTGCTAAACACGCCCATATTCAGCTGTACCAGGTCTCTCCGCTCAGTTCATCAATTGGCAGGATGTGGTATATGTGAGAGCCTAGTAACTTCCAGGCTCCTCATCATGGCTTCCCACAGTGTTTAACACGCATTTGCGAGATCCTCCTATTCACACAAGACCTCCCCCCCCCCCCCCCCCCCCGTCTGGTGACGCAATCCCGATGTCAAAATGGGTTGCTGCGCATGCGCAATCACCCCCAGATCTTGCAGGAGTTACGCAGGAATATCAAAGCCCTAGCGTCATATGGATACTACTGCGCATGCGCATCCAAGTCACCCAATAGCAAGTGCTATCTCATCTGAGGGATGTGCTACTACTTTCTGGTGTCGTTTCCATGTCTGCAATCTTTTTTTCGCATGGACTATGCGCTGTGCATACGTGTGGAATAGCGCACGCATCCGCCATCTTCTGCAACCATTCGTGATTACTTTTTTACGATGGATCGCTGGTCTTCCGCTGCAGATATCCGCATGTGGTATCCGCCCCATCGCATTGAGCCCGGCCTGAGGGTGTATTTACACGGCTGATTACACAAGTTTTACGCGCTGCGAGACGCTCATTAACAGCCCCCATTATTTACAATGGGGCTCCTTACAGGGTTGATGTTTCTCTTGCAGACTGAACAATCCCATCCCCCCCCCTCTTGTCTTGTGAGTCTCGTATGATAATAATAGGTGTGACTGTGCCGTCTACCGCATATGGCGCAGCACAGAGACGGGGTGTCCGTGTGCCGTGTGATGCGAGTCGCGTACAAGAATCCCGGACACAACTCGCTATCGGCGGTGTAAATACGGCCCTGGTGATGCTGACAGAAGTGAGGGTTTAGCTGATGGGAATCAACTGACAGAATATATGTGGATCCAAGCTGAGCTGAGCGAACGCCCCTACTCCTCACTGCCAGAATATATGTGGATCTGAGCTGAGCGAGCGCCACTACTGCTCGCTGCCAGAATATATGTGGATCCGAGCTGAGCTGAGCGAGCGCCACTACTCCTCGCTGCCAGAATATATGTGGATCCAAGCTGAGCCGAGCGAGCGCCACTACTCCTCGCTGCCAGGATATATGTGGATCCGAGCTGAGCTGAGCGAGCGCCACTACTCCTCGCTGCCAGAATATATGTGGATCCGAGCTGAGCTGAGCAAGCGCCACTACTCCTCACTGTCAGGATATATGTGGATCCGAGCTGAGCTGAGCGAGCGCCACTACTCCTCGCTGCCAGAATACATGTGGATCCGAGCTGAGCTGAGCGAGCGCCACTACTCCTCGCTGCCGGAATATATGTGGATCCGAGCTGAGCTGAGCGAGCGCCACTACTCCTCGCTGCCAGAATATATGTGGATCCAAGCTGAGCCGAGCGAGCGCCACTACTCCTCGCTGCCAGAATATATGTGGATCCGAGCTGAGCTGAGCGAGCGCCACTACTCCTCGCTGCCAGAATATATGTGGATCCGAGCTGAGCTGAGCGAGCGCCACTACTCCTCGCTGCCAGAATATATGTGGATCCGAGCTGAGCTGAGCGAGCGCCACTACTCCTCGCTGCCAGGATATATGTGGATCCGAGCTGAGCTGAGCGAGCGCCACTACTCCGCGCTGCCAGAATATATGTGGATCCGAGCTGAGCTGAGCGAGCGCCACTACTCCGCGCTGCCAGAATATATGTGGATCCAAGCTGAGCTGAGTGAGCGCCACTACTCCTCGCTGCCAGAATATATGTGGATCCAAGCTGAGCTGAGCGAGCGCCACTACTCCTCGCTGTCAGAATATATGTGGATCCGAGCTGAGCTGAGCGAACGCCACTACTCCTCGCTGCCAGAATATATGTGGATCCGAGCTGAGCGAGCGAGCGCCACTACTCCTCGCTGCCAGAATATATGTGGATCCGAGCTGAGCTGAGCGAGCGCCACTACTCCTCGCTGCCAGAATATATGTGGATCCGAGCTGAGCTGAGCGAGCGCCACTACTCCTCGCTGCCAGAATATATGTGGATCCCAGCTGAGCTGAGCGAGCGCCACTACTCATCGCTGTCAGGATTTAAAGGGCCACTCCGGGGATTTTTAAAAATGAATTCGTGCTGCAGCTATCCCCCAGTATATATATATACACACGTCGCCTGGTGTTACCTTGGTTAGTTATTTCCTTCTTTCTGAAGCTCCAGGACTCTCTTTCCCCAGATGGTCATGTGATCTCAGTTCTGACCGCTCAGATCTACTCAGGGTTATGGGTTCATGTTCTAGTCAGATTCTCAGTCTGTGTGATGCTGTTACATGGATCTACCACAGGAGGCACTGCTACACAAACACTCCTGTCACAGGTATAACTTGAAGCTTTTGGGCCCCAATGCAAAATTTGTAATGGGGACTCCAATTCCAATGCTTTAGTCATAGTACTGGGCTCCCTTTATGGAGAAGAGAGGCATTATGGGCCCCCTAAGGCTCCTGGGCCCAGGTGGAACCGCATCCCCTGCATCCCCTATAGTTACGCCTCTGACTCCTGCCACAGTTACTGATGAAGATCACACAGCTCCTGCCAGACAGCTATAATAGAGGAGATCACAGCTCATCCTCCTGTCTGTATACTTGTGCAGTGTAGCGTATTTAGGTGAATATACAAAATAAATGATAATTAAACTATCACCCCTGCAGACACAAATGGTATAGTCTCAGCCAATGTAGCGCTGATGCATCATGGGATTGATTGAAAGTAAGAAAAGCTCAGCCTCAAGATGATGCCTGATAAGTATCAGACAGGGGGCTGCACTGCAGGGAAGTGACTGGAATACACAGAGGAGACCTCCAGAGTGTGGTAGGCAATCAGGTGAGGGGGGCAGGGATGGAAAAAGGTGTTTTTGTCAGTCGCCCTAAAGCTTTTGTGTCAGGCTCTTGGAAACCATAGCCACCTGCAGGGCATCCATCAATGTTATGGGGACACTGCAGCCATAGGCCTGTAATGGTTAACACTTTATATGTCTTTTTTTCACAAAAGCGGTTAGGAGAATTGTATATTACTTAAGAAAACTCTGACAGGTGGCGCCGTTATGTGGGCACTATATGGCCGGGCTATGGGGCAGCTTACAACTGGGCTAAGGACTCATGCCCGCAACCGAAAAACGCACAGATTTCTGCGGTCTACATTAATGTTATATTAATAGTGGAAAATAGAACACACTGCATGTTTTCCCACTCACTGAAATTCACGGTAGAATTCCCATGTCTGCATTGGCAGCAGAAAGCTATTAGGTTCAATAGAAGCTAATGGCTGCGGAATTCACGGGAACCACTGTAAAAATCTGGCCATGGGCATTCACCCTAATCAGGGGCATCACCAATAGCAACGGTTACATTCTGGGTGTGACAGAAGGTTTAGTGCTGAGCATGAGAAACACATCCAGATATACTGCTGCTCACCCAAAATGAGTATATCAGCAGATATCAGCCTTTATTAGGTGCACAAGTATAATAATGGCCGACCTGCTGAATTACCCATAAGGCCGCTGTCACACAGCCGGATTCTGGGCAGGATTTTAAATCCGTATTTATGAGCCAAAAACCCGGAGGGGAACCTACAGAGAGAATGTATGATGGAAGGATCCGCACCTCCTGTGTATTCTGCTGGGCGGATTGGGAACTTAAAGCAGCCCTGGAAAACTCTAAAAGTGTCCCCATTCAGAACATGGAAAATATTGGGTTGGGCACAAAGTAGAAGCTGAATGAGAGCGTTTTAACCCCTTCGTGACCGCCGACACGCCTTTTAAGGGCCTGTGTCAGCGGTCTATATATGAGGAGAGATCGCAGGGCGATCTTTCTTCATACATCCCAGGTGCCGTACGGCGGTGCTGTTAACCTTTTAAATGTCGCTGTCAATTCTGACAACGGCATTTAAATCCACCAAACGGTATTTGGGTGTCCCGTACGGCCCCCCGCGATGAGATCGCAGGGAGCCGTGAGGGTGTCATGGCAGCCGGGGGCCTTCTGAAAGGCCTCAGTGCTGTCAATGCTATGGCATTACATCATATTGCAGAAGCGATAAAAGTAGCAAAAGCTGTTGTCCCCTCTGGGAACTGAAAAAAAAGGAAAAATTAGAACAATAAAGTTTTATTAATTATTAAAAAAAATAATAAAAGTAAGAAAAAAGCCCTTTTGCCATACTTGTAATAAAATAATCTAAGTAATTAAACAATAATACATATGTGGTATCGCTGCATAACAGTCCGATCTATCAAAGTAACGCATTATTTACCGCACGGCGAATGTCTTCAGAAAGAAAAAAATAAAGTGCGCCAGAAATGCGCTTTTCTGGTCACCCCGTCTCCAAGAAAAAATGCAATTAAAAAATGATCAAAAAGTCGTATGTATTCCAAAATAATGCCAACGCAAACTACAGGACGTCCCGCAAGAAATGAGCCCTCGCACAACTATGTCAACGGAAAAATAAAAAAACTATCGGGCGCAGAAAATGGTGGCAGAAAATAATTTAAAAAATTAAATTTCTTTGAAAATAATACACGTAATACAGCAAAAAGAAAAGTATTAGAGATGAGCGAGCACCCAAATGCTCGGGTCCGCGCTATTCGAGTCGAGCTTTTCGGAAAATTTGAGAGCTCTACCTGAGCAACGAACCCCATTGACTACAATGGGGGACTCGAGCATTTTTGTATGTGGGCCTCCTCCTCCCTTCTCTCTCTCAAAAAATTTGCTGCGGCAGGGAGGGGCCAAAACAAGCACGTCACAGCGGGGAGGAGCCAACTGGGGCGGGGTCGAACACGGCATGTTCCTCGTTCGAGTAACGAGCTCATCGACTACACCAATACTCGAACGAGCATCAAGCTCGCCAGAGTACGTTCGCTCAACTCTAAAAACTGTATAAATTTGATATCGTAGTAATCGTACTGACCCACAGAACAAAGCTATCAGGTCACTTTTGTTGCAGTTTGTGCGCCGTAGAAAGAAGACGCACCGAAGGATGGCGGAATGTCATTTTTTCCCATTTCTTTCCACTTACAATTTTTTTAAAGTTTTTTTCATTAAATTATTTGGCATATTAAATAATACCATTGAAGAATACAACTTCTCACACAAAAAAACAATAAGCCCTCATAGAGCGCCGCCGATGGATAAATAAAGGCGTATGTAGGGTTCATGCTGTCCTAGGCAGGTTTAGTGCTCACGCCCCCTATTGGTGAGTCAGGTTAAACTTCTCCCCATACACTGCAGATAGCTGTAAGCCCAACACTTAAAGGGGTTGTCCCGCGCCGAAACGGGTTTTTTTTTTTTTCAACCCCCCCCCCCCCCCCCCGTTCGGCGCGAGACAACCCCGATGCAGGGACCTAAAGAAAGCTTACCGGAGCGCTTACCTTAATCCCCGCGCTCCGGTGACTTCTATACTTACCGGTGAAGATGGCCGCCGGAATCCTCTTCCTCCGTGGACCGCAGCTCTTCTGTGCGGTCCATTGCCGATTCCAGCCTCCTGATTGGCTGGAATCGGCACGTGACGGGGCGGAGCTACACGGAGCCCCATTCAGAAAAGCAGAAGACCAGGACTGCGCAAGCGCGGCTAATTTGGCCATCGGAGGGCGAAAATTAGTCGGCTCCATGGAGACGAGGACGCTAGCAACGGAGCAGGTAAGTATAAAACTTTTTATAACTTCTGTATGGCTCATAATTAATGCACAATGTATATTACAAAGTGCATTAATATGGCCATACAGAAGTGTATAGACCCACTTGCTGCCGCGGGACAACCCCTTTAATATCGACAGCTATCCCCCCCCCTTCCCTTCCCCAACAACCCCGTACAGAGGTGTAACTTGAAGCTTCTGGGCCCCAATGCAAAATCTGTAACAGAGCCCCCAACTATAATACTTTATTTATAGTACTGGGCTTCTTGTATGGAAGGAGAGAGCTTAAGGGCCCCCTAAGGCTCCTGGACCCGGGTGCAACCACATCCTCTGCATCTCTCATAGTTATACCCCTGACCCCATACACTGTATGGATTTCTATTGAGGAGAAGCGCACAGCAAGAGAATCAGAGCTTACTAAATAAATACAATGCCGGAAAAGAGCTTACTACATAGATACAAAAACAGAACTAAGCTTACTACATGGATACAGTACCAAAACTGAGCTTACAGCATAGGTACAGTAACAGAATCGAGTTTCATTGATACAATATCAGAACCAAGCTTACTACATACATACAATAACATAACTAAGCTTACTACATAGATGCAGTACCAAAACTGAGCTTATGGCCGCCTGCAGACAGCCGGGTCGGATCCTGCTGCGAGAATTCTCGCAATGGGACACGACCCGAGCCCCTGCAAGAACCAGCGCGGCACTCACCTCTCCCACGGCTCCAGCTCTGTGATGTGCCGGCTGACGGTGAATGCGCAGACCAGAGCCAGCGGCCGAGGAGTGACATTTCTGCGAGCCCCGCACAGAAATAGAGCAGACCGCGTTTTGTTTTCTGCGCGTGATTTCGCGCAGACAAATCGCGGCCGTCTGCCTAGGATTGCATTTCTAACACAATTCTATGGCAGCTTCCACGGGCGGAAATTCTGCGGGAAATCCCGCCACGGAATTTCTGCCCGTGTGCAGGGGGCCAAAAACATAGACAAAGAGTACCAGAACTGAGCTTACTACATAAAAACAAAATCAAAATAAAGTTAACTACATAGATATGGTACCAGAGCCAAGCTTACTTCATAGATACAGTACCAGAAAGGAGTTCACTACATAGATATGATACTGGAAATAAGCTTACATTTACCAGTGTCAGTAACATATATCCACCACTGTACAATACATAAATGTATCCATCAGTAGCGGCATATAGCTGCATATAGTTACCAACCCGATTCTGTAGTATTCCTGGAATCTCACGTAGTTTAGCCCGGTGTCACACGATGTGTACTAGTTGTTGAATATCAGTTGAGCGCCGCACCAGCATTCTGCAACTAAGTACAGAACAACCGGCCTCATTTATCAAAACTGTCTATTCACAAAACTGTCTATTCACAAAACTGTCTTTGTTGCCCATAGCAACCAATCAGAGCTCAGTTTTAGTTTCTGAAACCGCTCTGGTAATATTGAAGCTGCGCTGTGATTGGTTGCTAGGGGCAAACACAGTTTTTCTTTTACACAGTTTTAATATGAGGCCCGATGTTTTTCCACTAAGGCTAGATTCACACGTACGTACCAGCGTGCACAAAATATACGCGTGCGATATGAAGACGATAGAATCCATTGATTTCCATCGGTTCATTCACTTTTCTATATTTTGCGCATGCCAAAAAAAAAAAGTGGCGTGCTCTACTTTTCAGCAATTTCAGTGTCAATGCGGAAGCACAAATGCGCGGACAATGTGCAAGGAGATGAAAGAGAACACATCTGGAACTCATTAGACTAATTAGACATTTCAAGAGGTGCGTCTGTTTGCTGCGCACAAATGGACACGCCCTGTGGGCGGAAAATATACTGTAAAATACGCCAATACGCTCATGTAAAGAAAACGTTGTTCAGTGCGCATACGCTCGTGTGAATGAGCCTTAAGAGCTTCTTCACAAAAATGTAACCGCAGAAACGCTCACGAAAGCACAACTTTTTGCGCAATGAACATTGCTCTACTGCGCACATATCAGCGCTTTTTACTGTACTTTCTGCGCTGCCAGGGACCGCTCACATTGGCGCGGGACACACCCACGCTGTGATTTAAAAGGCTCTGCAGCCTAATTAGTGCCTGGTTTTTCAAATTGCCTGCAAAATCACAGAGTTTTGCGCGGGTGGCGGGTGCGTATCCCTATAGACTCCTATGGGGCCTTTGGTGCACACAGAGATAGAGCGCGTCGCTATTCTCTGCGCAAGCAGATTTTGCGTGGATTTAGTTAGCCTAAGGACTTCGTGTGAAGAAGCCCTTAGGCTAACTGAATCCCGCCCTCACATTGCGCTCCCCGCCATGTCAATTCACAAAGGATGCGGGGCGCTTTTATGTAAAAATAGCGTCGCATCACTGCGGGGAAGAAGCAGTCCTCCGCGGCAGACAATCGCGCAGTTTCCCCCATTGCTTTTGAAACCAATGGGCGCTGCGATGTGAGAGCACGAACACGATAGAACACGCCGCCATATGTTTCCCGTATCACATTGCTGTGTCATGCAGGAAACCATCGCTGACATGTATGACCGCATTCAAAAGAATAGGTTTCATATTTGTGTGTTGCGAGACTGGCGTGATTCTGCCGCCCGTGTGAAGGCGCTATATTTGCTGCAGATATTTCACCGCAGATTTCATTCCTTTCAGTATAATCCGTGAAATCTGCGGATAAATCTGAAACAGAATCACCTGCGGATTTCACTGCGGAATGTTTGTACATAAATGTCGCGGATTCTTTGTGGGACACTTTGTGGGACTCGTCTTACAGGTTTAGAGAGTATGATGGTCCATTAATGTAGTCTGTGACCGCTGGCCTCTTAGGCCTCATGTCCACGGGGAAATTCAGGCAGTGCTTATTCTCCATGCAGAATCCCGCAGCGGGTCCCTCCTTTCTTGCAGACATGGGGTCAGAAAATCCCATATACTTACCTCTCAGGACGCTGCGGATCTGTCCTCCTTCGCGACCGGATCTCCTTTCTTCAGCCCGGCGGAAGAAAGTCGTCAGATAGTGAGGAGATGGTTAGTAGCAGTGAAAGCTGTTGTCGGAGGAGTCCGGAGCCCTGCAGGTTCCTGTCAGGAAACCAACAGGAGAGTCACCAGACCCCGTGTGGCGAGTTGCTGCTACTACAGCAGAGTGACGGTGCTGATCCCTGGGGAGAAAGAGAGCAAGCGATCGCTGAAGAGGGGTAAGTACCATCAAACCCCCCCACCATACACCATCCATTATCAGAATTTCCAGGGAGGCTATTTATGTCAGTAGGCCCCTTCCGCAGCGCCCCTCACCATCAGGAGAGGTAAGGCTATCAAAGGGAAGCCCATACAGTTAGGTCACCATTTGTAGATTTAACCCCTTAGTGAAGGAGCCAAATTTTGGAAATCTGATTTGTTACTTTAACATATTATAACTCCGTAAAGGTTTTGCATATCCAAGTGATTCTGACTTTGTTTTTTCGCCACATGTACTTCTTTTAGGTGGTAAAAATAGACTGATAGAATTTGTGTAAATTTATTAAAAGCGCCAAAATTGGGAAAATTTTGAAAAGTTTTTTCATTTTTTTCATATTTTCAATTGCAATATCTCAAATATGTGCAAACATACTGAACAAATGTTTGATAAGATATATATTTCCATCTGTTTACTTTATTCTGGAAGCACATTTGAAAAACGTTAGTTTTTTCTTAGGAGATGTACAAATGTAACATTAATTATTAACATTTTGTTTTCCTACACAAAGCCAAGATTGTAAAGGCTCATAGGTGTCAGAGTGATAGATAAACCCACAAATGACCCCATTCTAAAGACTACACCTCTTAATGTATTCACTGAGGGATGTCATGAGTATTTGCCCCTTGCCCAATTGTAGAGCCCTTGAGCAGCGAAAACGATCGAGAACCCCCGCAAATGACCCCATTTTGAAAACTAGACCCCTTAATGAATTCATCTGGGGGTGTACTGTGTATTTTGACTCCACAGTTTTTGAATGAATGTTAAGCAAAACAGAAGGAAAAAATTACAATCTTCATTTTTTGGCAATTGTGTCAATTTAAAAACAGTTTTTTTTAACAGCACACATATGAATAATGACTTTCACCCCAAAATGGATCCCCCTGTTTGTCCTGTGTTCAGAAACATACCCATTGTATCCCCAATCTGCTTACTGGAATTTGTGTATATTTGTTAAAAGCTCCAAAATTGGGAAAAAATAAATACAAATTTTTAATTTTTCACATTTTCAACTGCAATATGTCCAATATGTGCAAACATACTGTACACATTTGTGATGAGATACCGTATATACCGGCGTATAAGGCGACGGGGCGTATAAGACGACCCCCCAACTTTCACCTTATACGCCGGTAATACAGTGGAGAAAAAAAAAATCATTACTCACCTCCCCCAGCGTTCTGCGGCGAAGCTGCAGGCTGTCGCTCCCTCCTGGTCCCCGGCAGAGCATTGCTTTCTGAATGCGGGGCTTGAAATCCCCGCCTCCAGAAAGCTAATACACACGCCGTCAGCCAGTTACAGCCATTCAATGGCATCATTGAATGGCTGTGATTGGCTAAAACACACGTGGCTTCAGCCAATCACACTATTCAATGACATCATTGAATGGGTGTGATTGCTAACACACGTGCGCCTTCAGCCAATCACAGCCATTCAATGATGTCATTGAATGGCTGTAACTGGCTGACGGCGTGTGTATTAGCTTTCTGGAGGCGGGGATTTCAAGCCCCGCATTCAGAAAGCAATGCTCTGCCAGGGACCAGGAGGGAGCGACAGCCTGCCGGAGCGCGACAGAACGCCGGGGGAGGTGAGTAATGATGTTTTTTTTTGACACTTTTTTTTTTGTATTACCTGCGTATAAGACGACCCCCGATTCAGAGCAGATTTTTCGGGGTTCAAAAGTCGTCTTATACGCCGGTATATACGGTATATATCCATTTGCTTTATTCTGGAAGCACATTGGGAAAAGGTTTTTTTAAACCATTTAGGAGACGTACAAATTTAACATTAATTATTAATATTTTGAGGAACATTTTGTTTTCCTACACCAAGCCAAGATTGCAAAGGCTCATGGGTGTCAGAATGATAGATACCCCCACAAATAACCCTATTTAAAAAAATACACCCCTTAATGTCCCGCCCCTCCCATGGTATCATATCTGCAAGATTACTTGGTTTCTCTTGCTGGGAACAATCACATTTTACTCTTAGGCCTTAGTCAGACGGGCGTTTTTAGCCGCGATTTGCGCATGCGCATGCGTCCGGTGATTTTATAAAACCATTGCTTTGCAATGGTATCGGACACATGAGCGCTTTTTATGCGCTCGTCCGATAAATTATAGAACAAAAAAATCGCAGATCGCACCTATGTGCGATCTGCGATTCCTGTTCTCTTCTCTATATGCGCTCAATGGGGCCGGCGGCAGCAGCGCCGACCCCATTGAGAACATATAGAAGACAAATCATTCTTCTCTGCCACAGCTGTAACAGCTGTGGCAGAGAAGAACGATGTTTGCCCATTGAATTCAATGGAGCCGGCAATACAGCCGCTCCATTGAAAGCAATGGGCTGCGCGGGGTGAATTGTTGGGAAGGGCTTAAATATATAAGCCCTTCCCTGCAATTCATCCAGAAATGTGTTAAAATAAAAAAAAATTGTATACTCACCTTTCCGCTGCAGCCGGAGTCCAGCCGCGGCCGCTGTCAGTTCTCCGGAACTGCTTCTCGGCACTATTCAGCCGGCAGGGCTTTAAAATCCCCGCCTGCTGAATGATCTGCCTCTGATTGGTCACAGCCCTGACCAATCAGAGGCAGGTTTCACTCACACATCCATTCATGAATTCATGAATGGGTGAGTGACTGCTGCCTCTCAGCGCTGAGCCAATCAGGGGCAGGTCTGACTCACATCCATTCATGAATTCATGAATGGGTGTGAGTGAGACATGCCTCTGATTGGCTCAGCGCTGAGCCAATCAGGGGACAGGTCTGACTCACACCCACTGCAGGACGGCCGCGCGGAGCTCCGGCTGCCGGGAGAAGGTGAGCATATATATATTTTTTATTTTTACACATTTTAGGATGAATTGCAGGGAAGGGCTTATATATTTAAGCCCTTCCCGACAATTCATCCCGGGCTCGCCCGCAGCGCATTGCTTTCAATGGAGACGGCTGTATTGCCGTCTCCATTGAATGCAATGCGCTGGACAGCTCCGGCCCGTTTCTAATGAAACGCGGCTAGGAGCAGATTTTCGGACGATTTGCGGGCGACTTGCGCGCACCGGTCACGCGATTTGCGGATGCGCATCCGTCATGCGATCCGCAAATCGCGCGAAAAAACGCCCGTCTGACTAAGGCCTTATGCTGCAGTCACATCCAGAGCTGCAGTCACAATTTTTACATTATTATAACATTCCAATTGCTTTCACTCCAGTAAATGAGAAATTGCTTTACTTTACGTCCTTTCAGGTAGATCACATCATATGCTCTAGTTACATCCAGAGCTGCAATTTTTAAATGTTACACTCCCATGACATCCTGGTCCTCGTTAATAACTTTTAAGCTCCAGTTACATCCAGATCTGCATTAACACCACATATCCAAAGCTGTATTTATAATTCTTACACTTCAGTCACATCCAGAGCTGCATCAACAATTTATATGCTCAAGTAGTAGCCAGAATTGCAGTCACAATTCTTATATTCTTGTAACATCAGAGTCGCATCCACATTCTCTCAACTCCAGTAATTTAACAACCATGTTGCCTTGCTTCTCTTAAGGTATTTAACATACGGTATTATACTCTAGTTACTCCCAAAGCTGCATTTACAAATATTACACTTCTATCAGATGCTGGACCTCATGCATATCCAAGGCTGCATTCATTATTCTTAGGGTGCGTTCACACGAGCGCATAAATGGCGCGTTTTTGCGACCAAACGTATATACGTGACCATCTGAGGCAATGGTTTCGAATGTATTCGTTCACATGGGCGATTTTACGGCACGTAAAAACGGCAACCCGCAGAAAACAGAACATACGCGGCCGAAATACGTGCCAGCGAATATTCGATGGCCGAAAAGACCGTTTGAAAAGTAGGAAGAAACGAAAATACGCTTTCTAGCTCTGGTCGTGATCGGCGAAAAATGTTCTTTCCGGCGATTATACGCTGCGCTCGTGCGAACGTAAATACGCCTACGCTCGTGTGAACGCACCCTTACACTGCAGTCACATCCAGAGCTGCATCAGCACTTTAAGGAATATCCAAAGCTGCAGTCACAATTCTTACATTACTAGAGCTGCATTTACTTTCCTTCTGCTCCAGTTACATCTAGATCTGCATGAACAATTCATATACTCTGATCACAGCCAGATCTGCATTCAAAAATTCATAGGACTCTACAAACAAACACCTTGAGATTCCCATCAGCCGATTACAGGATCCGTAGAAGTGATCAGACATGGATGTGATGAGCCCGATCTACCCCTGGAAGCCGGGAACCTTGTAGATCTGAAAAATAAGAGTGACCTACATGTCAACTGATGAAGAGCCTGTAGGTCACCTTGCTTACTACTAACAAAAAGCTTATGCCATCTAGTTATGTCCACTCATCTGACTGTGTGTCAGTTTTCACTATAGTTCTATCATTACCTTCATTACCAGGAGCCCCAGGACGCGATATAGGTCATCTATAGGAGTGAAGAGACGACTATAAATAACCCCGGCAAATACATACATCTATTGATCTTCAATAAAAGGGGTTACTGTGCCTTTAAGTAAAAGCACACTAAATAAGAGCTAAAAATAAAGGCATCCCCCATACCTTGGAGGTGCTGGCTATCTCAGTAGGGACAGTCTCCAGCTCCGGCCACTTCTATATCCAAAGTGTGACACAGATGTATATATGTCTCCACGGTCAACAGAGAAAAATCTGCACTGTCCGGAGAACAAGACCAGATGGAGGAAAGCCTGACCACCGACTATCCCGCTGTATGCAGCGGTCAGGAGTCATAGACCCAGCTAGCAGGACGCAGCGTGCAAAGGAGTATTCTCATCTCAGCCACGGCGGACCTAGATAGGAATACTCCTTAAAGAAAAACGTAGAAAGCGCACTGTGACATGACGGCAGCCTGCAGCTATCACAGTGTATTAATGTTGGGTCTTGCAGGATTCTCACCTTCACGGGGTTGTACCCCCCAGCTCCACCAAACGATGAATCCCCTCCATGGCTTTATGGAAACCTGGAGACACAGAAGGATGATATTACAACTAGTATACATTGTGCAATGACAGACTCAGCTCTGCTACATCCAGAACTTCATACAACTACATTATACAGTCTAGCACTGCTATCTACTGGACAGGAGCGGTACTGTCACCGATATACCATCACCTGCAGTTATCTACGTAACCGTGCCTCCAGAAAAAGCGCCCTGTGACTCATATTGTATCGTGTACTTCTCGTCACTTACTGTCCCCATGGTAGGAAGGTCTGCATTGACTTTCCAGATTGTGACCACATTGCTGCAGGGAGCTGCGTACACATGGCATCTCTGTGCCATCGCCCCCCTTCACTACAGCACCCCGCTATCCCTGTGCCATCCCCCTCTCACTACAACAACCCGCCATCCCTGTGCCATCCCCCTCTCACTACAACAACCCGCCATCCCTGTGCCATCCCCCTCTCACTACAGCACCCCACCATCCCTGTGCCATCCCCCGTTCACTACAGCACCCCACCATCCCTGTACCATCCCCCCTCTCATTACAGCACCCCGCCATCCCTGTACCATCACCCCCCTCATTACAGCACCCCGCCATCCCTGTGCCATTCCTCCCCTCACTACACCACCCCGCCATTTTTGCCATTCTGCCATAATTGCAGCACAAAGCCAAAACTGTGCCATAAGACTATAGACAACCACCATTACACCGTTATGCCGCCGTTATGCCGCCGTTATGACTGTGCAATTCTGCCAATACTGAGCCAGGTAGCCAACCCCAAAGGGGGGTGGAGGGGTGGAAAGTAATTTATTCCATTGTGTAGTATATGAGCCCATGCGACTAGTATGTGTAGGGAATGAAGGAACTATATTTGCACAGTATGGCAGTATTATGTAGGCTCTGAATGGCAGTAATTAGGTGGGCATCTTATGGAGTAATATTATTATCTGTGCATTATTGCACTATTCTGCAACAAATGTAAGCTACAGAGGCACTGCATGGCGGCATTATATGGGCAGTGTAAGACACTATTATAGCAGAATTAATTTGGCATTGTGCAGTAGTATTTATGCACCTAAAGGCACTATTACGTATTCACTTCAGGCCATATTTTGCAGACAATGACAGAGCTAAGGTGGTACCGAATGGCAGTGCTATGTGGGCACAGCATGGCAGTATTACTTGCCATACTATAATGTAACAACTTATGCATTGTGCAGTAATGTTATGTGCACCATATGGCTATATAGGCTCACTGTGTGGCTGTAATTTGCAGGCAGTGAAAGCTAAATTTGCACAGTGAGGGCCCCACCCCGCCCTTGTCCGCAGCCAGCAATGGGAGGGGGTGGGAGAGGGCGGAGCTAAGCTCCACCTCCTCCCATTGCAAACAGCCGGAGGGGAGGAGAGAGGCAGAGAGTCAGGCAAGGGGGAGGGAAGACAGATTTGATAGTAGGGTATATCGGCTGGGCATGAAAACGGTGGCCAATATACGCTCCTGTGAATAAGCCCTAAGGCTTTATTCCCAGGAGCCTATATTGGCCGCTGTTCTCACAACTGGCCAATATACACTACGATCTGATGCATTGGATTGGCGTGAAAGCACCCGGCCGGGCCAATATAGCGCCGGGCGCTTTTACGTCAGGCCGCAAAGATGGTCCTGGAACTATCTTCGCGGCCGGAATATGTCAGCGGCTGCATAGACTCCTATGGGAGCCAATGACAGCGGCCGGAGAAGGGAGGTGGGAGGGAGTTTAGCAACGTGACTGCTAAACTCCCTCCCCCTTCTCTCCTCCCCTCCGTCTCTTTCCAATGGGAGTGGCAGAACAGGGGCGGAGCTAAGATCCACTCCGCCCCCTCCCATTGCTGCTATAAACAAAGGGCGGGGATGGGGTGGGTGCTTAGCTCCAAAAGCTTACTGCGAAAAGCTCACTGGTTCCTCTATATAGGCACTGGAAGGCATCCCGAGGATTTTGGCAGAGCGAGGGTTTTCCGGGGTGCAGCCTATTTTTTTTCTAAAAACAATGCTCGCGGTTGAATGAATGGACGAGAAAACGCTGGCGGTGATCGTGGAAAAATGCCAATTCAGGCGCTTATACGGAGCGGGCGTGAAAATGTAAAAATGCCATTGCCATACACGCACTCATAGGAAAGAACCCTAAGGCAGTATTATGTAGGCACTGAATGGCAGTATTATATGGGCAGTGTGAGGCAGTATTATGTAGGCACTGAATGGCAGTATTATATGGGCAGTGTATGCCACTATTGTTTATCACCTAATGGAGTAATTACTGTGCAGTAGAATCATTATGCCCCATATGACATTATTATGTGTTGTGCAAGCAATGACAGAGCTACAGCGGTACAGTATGGCACTATTATGTGGGCACTGTATGGTACTATTAGTTGGCATGTTGGGATGTAATGATATTACTGCACAATGCCTATGGTTATTTGTGCACCATATGACAATATGTGTTTATTATGCGGCTGTAATTTGCAGGCGATGAGAGTGATAATTGGTACAGCAGGTAGTATTGTGTAGGTGTATATGGCTAGTCTATGGTCATTATTTGGTATATTATAGTGTCATTATTTCAGCATTGTGTAATAGTATTATTTGTGCACTATATGGCACTAATATGTGTTCACTATATAACACTATTTTGCAGGCCATGACAGAGCTAAGGCGGTCCAGTATGGCAGTATTGGACAAATTAGTGTAATAATGTAAGCATTGTGCAGTAATATTATGTGCACCATGTGGTACCCCGCGGTTTAGGCTGAGCATACATCCGTTTTCACAGCAAGACAGCCCACATTTATGGGGCATAAGGAATCAGATAAAGCCCTTATTAATGTGGCTAAAATTCCCTAGCACCGCCAATTGAGCGGTAGATAGTGCTGATAACGTCCACATTTACGGGGCAGAGAAGTTTAGAGAGCCCACATTTACGGAGCAAAGAAAAGGATTAAAGCCACGTTGGCTGCGATGTTAAACGTGCGGCCAACCTGACCATAGTGAGACAGAGCAGCTCTGTGGGCTTCTTTACTGATTACTTATGCCCCATAAATGTGGGCTGTCTTGCTGTGAAAACGGATGCATGCTCAGCCTAAACTGCTTGTAGATGTCATAACCTCACAAGCAGGGGCTGATATACGCATTGTCCACTGTCATCAAGTGTGGACACTTATATCTACCCAAGAAAAACGGGTTTATTAAGAGAAGTAGGGAGCATTGAGCTCTAGTAACCGCAAAACTGCGTTCATCAAGGCATTTGCGAGTTACTTTATGCTGAAGCGCAATTGAATTTTAGTAACCACATGATTGGGTTTAATAAGGCATCTGCGAGTTACTTTATGCCGATGCGCATTATTTTGACTTGACTTCATCAGTGCAGGTCTATGGGGTTTCATGAGCAAAATCAAGTTATATATCAAATCTGAATAAAGCAGGTGTACGAATTGAAATATACACGATTAGTCCATCCTGATGAAATGGCACTTTGATGCAATGTCATAGAAACGCGTCGATGGATTTATTGGATGCTAAGAGATTTGTGGATTGAATTAAACAAACAAAATCTCATAGTCGTGTGAAGCAAAACTGATTGCAAAAATAATAAACATACAGGCTTCCGAATAAGTGTGATACTGTTGATACCTGCATAGCACAACAACAAGTGCTTATACCCTATGAATATAACATTACCTCACTGGTTCAGTGTGACATAAGAGCAAAATTTCTGAACACAACGTGGTGTATCAGAATTGATTTATCTATAACACCTCTAATTAGTGTGGGTATTGGAAAAAGGAAAAACGATTGGGCTATATACAGAAGTAATGATAATAGCTAGAGATGAGCGAGCACTAAAATGCTCGGGTGCTCGTTACTCGGGACGAACTTTTCGCGATGCTCGAGGGTTCGTTTCGAGTAACGAACCCCATTGAAGTCAATGGGCGACCCGAGCATTTTTGTATTTCGCCGATGCTCGCTAAGGTTTCCTTGTGTGAAAATCTGGGCAATTCAAGAAAGTGATGGGAACGACACAGCAACGGATAGGGCAGGCGAGGGGCAACATGTTGGGCTGCATCTCAAGTTCACAGGTCCCACTATTAAGCCACAATAGCGGCAAGAGTGGGCCCCCCCCCCTCCCAAAAACTTTTACTTCTGAAAAGCCCTCATTAGCATGGCATACCTTAGCTAAGCACCACACTACCTCCAACAAAGCACAATCACTGCCTGCATGACACTCCACTGCCACTTCTCCTGGGTTACATGCTGCCCAACCGCCCCCCTCCCCCCCACAGCGCACACCAAAGTGTCCCTGCGCAGCCTTCAGCTGCCCTCATGCCACACCACCCTCATGTCTATTTAGAAGTGCGTCTGCCATGAGGAGGAACCGCAGGCACACACTGCAGAGGGTTGGCACGGCTAGGCAGCGACCCTCTTTAAAAGGGGCGGGGCGATAGCCCACAATGCTGTACAGAAGCAATGAGAAATCCAATCCTGTGCCACCTACATCAGGAGCTGCACACGTGGGCATAGCAATGGGGAACCTATGTGCCACACACTATTCATTCTGTCAAGGTGTCTCTGCATGCCCCAGTCAGACCGGGCTTTTTAATTCATAGACACAGGCATGTCCAACTCCCTATTGTGAAGTCCCTGTGGACCGACAGCATGGGTGGCTCCCTGAAACCCACCAGCGATACACAAAAATATCCCATTGCATTGCCCAACACAGCTGAGGTAGTAATGTCGTGCTTAATGCAGGTGGGCTTCGGCCCACACTGCATGCCCCAGTCTGACTGGGGTTCTTTACAAGTGGAAACAGATGCATTTATAATTCCCTGTGGACCCACAGCATGGGTGGCTCCCTGGAACCCACCGGCGGTACATAGAAATATCCCATTGCATTGCCCAACACAGCTGAGGTAGTAATGTCGTGCTTAATGCAGGTGGGCTCCGGCCAACACTGCATGCCCCAGTCAGACTGGTAATATGTACCTTAACAGTAACCGCGTTGGTGGTAATGTGGTGGTGACTGCGGACCTAGTAGCGCGGTTTTATTTTGTTGGTTTTCGGAATGTGGCCAGGATTAAGTGGGCCGTGGCGGGGGATGTTTTGGAGGCACTACGTGTCCTCTCCACGTGTCCGTGGTTATATGCACCTTAACAGTAACAGCGTTGGTGGGAAATGGCCTCGCCGCCATCATGTCTTTGGGAAGCCTCTGTTTCCACACCCCAGAGACATACCATTAGCAGCGGTATAGGCAGAGCCCAGAATTAGTAACATTTCAGCCGTAGCATTAGCGACAGGCCCCACTAACATATCACTAGCAGCATTATAGGGGGAGCACAGTCTTAGTTCCATTTAAGTCATTGTAGCAGCCTACACAGGCCCCAGGAACAATTCCGAAGCAGCAGTATAGTGGGAGCGCAGTCTTAGTTCCATTTCAGTAGCTGCAGTATAGCCAAGGCCCAAGTTACATTTATGTAGCTAAAGTGTAGGCCAACCCCGCACACACTTCTGTACCATGAGTGCAGGTGAAGAACATAGAAATTGCTATGATTACACTGTAGGTGAGGGCCCCAAAACATTGGTGTACCAACAGTACTAATGTACCTCAGTAAAAATTGGCCATGCCCAACCAAGATGGCAGGTGAAACCCATTAATCGCTTTGGTTAATGTGGCTTAAGTGGTAACTAGGCCTGGAGGCAGCCCAGTTTAACTAAAAGTTGGTTCAAGTTAAAGTTTCAACGCTTTTAAGAGCATTGAAACATAAAAATTGTTTAGACAAATTAGATGAGTGAGCCTTGTGGCCCTAAGAAAAATTGCCCGTTCAGCGTGATTACCTGAGGTTTCAGGAGGAGGAGGAGGAGGAATATTAGACACATATTGATGAAGCAGAAATGTCCCCGTTTTGGATGGTGAGAGAGAACGTAGCTTCCATCCGCGGGTGCAGCCTACGTATTGCTTACGTATCGCTGCTGTCCGCTGGTGGAGAACAGAAGTCTGGGGAAATCCAGGCTTTGTTCATCTTGATGAGTGTTAGCCTGTCGGCACTGTCGGTTGACAGGCGGGTACGCTTATCTGTGATGATTCCCCCAGCCGCACTAAACACCCTTTCTGACAAGACGCTAGCCGCAGGACAAGCAAGCACCTCCAGGGCATACAGCGCTAGTTCAGGCCACGTGTCCAGCTTCGACACCCAGTAGTTGTAGGTGGCAGAGGCGTCACGGAGGACGGTCGTGCGATCGGCTACGTACTCCCTCACCATCCTTTTACAGTGCTCCCGCCGACTCAGCCTTGACTGGGGAGCGGTGACACAGTCTTGCTGGGGAGCCATAAAGCTGTCCAGGCCCTTAAAGACTGTTGCACTGCCTGGGCTGTACATGCTGCTCGATCTCCGCACCTCCCCTGCTACCTGGCCCTCGGAACTGCGCCTTCTGCCACTAGCGCTGTCGGATGGGAATTTTATCATCAGCTTGTCCGCCAGGGTCCTGTGGTATAGCAACACTCTCGAACCCCTTTCCTCTTCGGGAATGAGAGTGGGAAGGTTCTCCTTATACCGTGGGTCGAGCAGTGTGTACACCCAGTAATCCGTAGTGGCCAGAATGCGTGTAACGCGAGGGTCACGAGAAAGGCATCCTAACATGAAGTCAGCCATGTGTGCCAGGGTACCTGTACGCAACACATGGCTGTCCGCACTAGGAAGATCACTTTCAGGATCCTCCTCCTCCTCCTCCTCCTCAGGCCATAAACGCTGAAATGATGACAGGCAAGCAGCATGGGTACCGTCAGCAGTGGGCCAAGCTGTCTCTTCTCCCTCCTCCTCATCCTCCTCATGCTCCTCCTCCTCCTCCTGAACACGCTGATATATAGACAGGAGGGTGCTCTGACTATCCAGCGACATACTGTCTTCCCCCGGCTCTGTTTCCGAGCGCAAAGCGGCTGCCTTTATGGTTTGCAGGGAACTTCTCAAGATGCATAGCAGAGGAATGGTGACGCTAATGATTGCAGCATCACCGCTCACCACCTGGGTAGACTGCTCAAAGTTTCGAAGGACCTGGCAGATGTCTGCCAACCAGGCCCACTCTTCTGAAAATAATTGAGGAGGCTGACTCCCACTGCGCCGCCCATGTTGGAGTTGGTATTCCACTATAGCTCTACGCTGCTCATAGAGCCTAGCCAACATGTGGAGCGTAGAGTTCCACCGTGTGGGCACGTCGCACAGCAGTCGGTGCACTGGCAGATTAAACCGATGTTGCAGGGTGCGCAGGGTGGCAGCGTCCGTGTGGGACTTGCGGAAATGTGCGCAGAGCCGGCGCACCTTTACGAGCAGGTCTGAGAAGCGTGGGTAGCTTTTCAGAAAGCGCTGAACCACCAAATTAAAGACGTGGGCCAGGCATGGCACGTGCGTGAGGCTGCCGAGCTGCAGAGCCGCCACCAGGTTACGGCCGTTGTCACACACGACCATGCACGGTTGGAGGCTCAGCGGCGCAAGCCAACGGTCGGTCTGCTCTGTCAGACCCTGCAGCAGTTCGTGGGCCGTGTGCCTCCTATCTCCTAAGCTGAGTAGTTTCAGCACGGCCTGCTGACGCTTGCCCACCGCTGTGCTGCCACGCCGCGCGACACCGACTGCTGGCGACGTCCTGCTGCTGCTGACACATCTAGATTGCGACACAGAGGTTGAGGAGGAGGAGGGTGCTTTAGTGGAGGAAGCATACACCGCCGCAGATACCACCACCGAGCTGGGGCCCGCAATTCTGGGGGTGGGTAGGACGTGAGCGGTCCCAGGCTCTGACTCTGTCCCAGCCTCCACTAAATTCACCCAATGTGCCGTCAGGGAGATGTAGTGGCCCTGCCCGCCTGTGCTTGTCCACGTGTCCGTAGTTAAGTGGACCTTGCCACTAACCGCATTGGTGAGGGCTGGTGAGGGTGCATACAATGTTGCGGGAGACGTGGTCGTGCAGGGCTGGGACGGCACATCGGGAAAAGTAGTGGCGACTGGGAACTGAGTAGCGCGGGGCCGCCGCCGCCATCATAGCTTTGAAAGCCTCCGTTTCCACAACCCTATACAGCAGCATCTCAAGGCTGATAAATTTGGCTATGTTGACGGTTAACGATTGAGCGTGCGCGTGCGTGGCGGCGTACTTGCGCTTGCGCTCCAACACTTGCGCTAGCGACGGCTGGACTGTGCGGTGCGAGACATTGGTGGATGGGGCCGAGGACAGCGGAGGTGAGGGTGTGGGTGCAGGCCAGGAGACGGTAGTGCCTGTGTCCTGAGAGGGGGGTTGGATCTCAGTGGCAGGTTGGGGCACAGGGGGAGAGGCAGCGGTGCAAACCGGAGGCGGTGAACGGCCTTCGTCCCACCTTGTGGGGTGCTTGGCCATCATATGTCTGCGCATGCTGGTGGTGGTGAGGCTGTTGGTGGTGGCTCCCCGGCTGATCTTGGCGCGACAAAGGTTGCACACCACTGTTCGTCGGTCGTCAGGCGTCTCTGTGGAAAACTGCCAGACCTTAGAGCACCTCAGCCTCTGCAGGGTGGCATGGCGCGAGGGTGCGCTTTGGGAAACAGTTGGTGGATTATTCGGTCTGGCCCTGCCTCTACCCCTGCACACCGCACTGCCTCTTGCACCCTGCCCTGCTGCTGCCCTTGCCTCCCCCTCTGAAGACCTGTCCTGAGTAGGCATTGCACACCAGGTGGGGTCAGTCACCTCATCGTCCTGCTGCTCTTCCTCCGAATCCTCTGTGCGCTCCTCCCTCGCACTTACTGCCCTTACTACTACCTCACTGCAAGACAACTGTGTCTCATCGTCATCGTCCTCCTCACCCACTGAAAGGTCTTGAGACAGTTGCCGGAAGTCCCCAGCCTCATCCCCCGAACCCCGGGAACTTTCCAATGGTTGTGCATCAGTGACGATAAACTCCTCTGGTGGGAGAGGAACCACTGCTGCCCAATCTGAGCAGGGGCCCGAGAACAGTTCCTGGGAGTGTTCCCGCTCCTGAGCATGTGTCATTGTAGTGGAGTGAGGAGGCTGGGAGGAAGGAGGAGCAGTAGACAGAGGATTCGGATTTGCAGCACTGGACGGCGCAGAACTCTGGGTGGATGATAGCTTGCTCAAAGCACTTTCTGCCATCCACGACAGGACCTGCTCACACTGCTCATTTTTTAATAAAGGTCTCCCGCGTGAACCCATTAATTGGGCGATGAATGTGGGGACGCCAGAAACGTGCCTCTCTCCTAATCGCACAGCAGTCGGCTGCGACACACCTGGATCAGGAGCTCGGCCTGTGCCCACACCCTGACTTGGGCCTCCGCGTCCTCGCCCGCGTCCACGTCCTCTAGGCCTACCCCTACCCCTCAGCATGCTGTATTACCAGTGATTTCCAAGCCAGGAAAAAAATTGGCGCAAGCCTGCAGCCAAAATAGAATTTTTTCCCTTGTTTTTCAAAAGGACAAGCCACACTGCGTGTATTCAATGAATACTACTAAGTTTAATAACTGTGTTGTGGCCCTGCAAATGTGTCAGAGAACTGCAGTGATGCAAAGTTATTCGCTACAGTAGATCAGGGATTTCCCATGCAGGAAAAAAATTGGCGCAAGCCTGCAGTAAAACGTAGCTGGCTGCGTCTGATTATTTTTAACGTTCTGCACGCAGCACACACGTACCCAGAGCCCTGAGGACTGTCAGAGGCAGGCGAAATATAATTTTTTCCCTTGTTTTTCAAAGGACAAGCCACACTGCGTCTATTCAATGAATAATGTATGTCTTCTGGCCCTGCCTACACAATTCTATCCCTGTAGTATTAATGCCGGGTGCAATGGTCTGCACAGCCGGTTTTGAGAAAAAAAAATAAAAATGCAACACTGCTAACAGCAGCCTGGACAGTACTGCACACGGATAGATGTGGCCCTAGAAAGGACCGTTGGGGTTCTTGAAGCCTACACTCACTGCTAACACTCTCCCTGCCTAACCACCACTTCTGTCCCTATTGCAGGGCGCAATGCTCTGCAGATCCAATTTTGAAAAAAAAAAAAAATTACAGTGCTAACACAGTACTGCACACTATTAGATGTGGCCCTGAGAAGGACCGTTGGGGTTCTTGAAGCCTACACTGATTCCTAACGCTCTCCCTACAGCAGCTCCAGCACGATACCACTGTCCCTCAGCTAACTCACAAGGCATCTGAGCCGAGCCGCGGGAGGGGCCGATTTTTATACTCGGGTGACATCTGATCGCCCCAGCCACTCACAGCAGGGGGGTGGTATAGGGCTTGAACGTCACAGGGGGAAGTTGTAATGCCTTCCCTGTCTTTCAATTGGCCAGAAAAGCGCGCTAACGTCTCAGAGAGGAAACTGAAAGTAACCGGAACACCGCGTGGTACTCGTTACGAGTAACGAGCATCCCGAACACCCTGATATTTGCACGAATATCAAGCTCGGACGAGTACGTTCGCTCATCTCTAATAATAGCCATTTCAGTTCTGTCCTAGTAACGCAGGGACAGATAGGTGTGTTTTTTAAGACTCATTCTTTGCATATATGCATTTGGCTCTTTTTTAATGGATATCAATAAAGTTTAAAAATTTTTAGTATCAGTAAAGTTCTTGTCGGTGAAGAATAATCCACACTGTCATCCACAACCAATCACCGTCCGTTCTGTCACACTTTCAGCCAATCCTTTTCACGACTATCACAACAAGCCCCTTCACACGGCTGCGGCTGTCATACTAACAACCAATGAAAGTCCGAACTGTCACACTAACAACCAATGAGCGGCGGCAGGCACTTCCGGGTTGCGGCGGTTTTCGGGAGTTGTAGTTTCCTGCATAATGTAATTGTTCCCAACAAGAGAAACCAAGTAATCTTATAGATATGATACCTTTCAATGGCCAACAAAAATACATGATGTTATAGCAGCTTGTGAACCTCCTGGGCTCTTCATCAGGCTGAAATGGAATAGATCTGAAGAGGCATGAATAGATATACACACTTATAACATACATACTTATGACAAGGCACAGACATGGATATATATATATATATATATACACACACACACATACTTATGACAAGGCACAGACATGGATATATATATATATATATATATATATATATATATATATACACACATACTTATGACAAGGCACAGACATGGATATATATATATATATACACACACACACATATGACAAGGCACAGACATGGATGGGATTGGTTTGCTCTTAAAAGTAATACTGCAGCAGAAAACAACCGTTTTTGGCCAAGTGCTGATAATCAGAATAAACCACATTTACATTTTTTTGTTTCTGATGTTTGTTCAAAAATTGGATTATTTCATACGGAGAAAATAGTTTTGTGTGTCATGGAGTCTCCCTACTCAGGGGGTGTTGGGATTGCCATGGCTGAAGTTGTACAACTCGGTGGTGCACTGGGAGAAGGGGGACGTTGTTAAGTGGAAGCTTTCCTGTAGACAGAGTTGCAGGTCAGTAAATATTGCCGCTGAAGAATTGACTGAATTCATCAAAAAATGTGTTGCCGTCTTTCCTAAGGAAGCAGCAGATAAGTTCCCACATCATGGGGAGGGGGTTGCACTATTGACCTCATTTTGGATTGCAAGTTACCAAAGAGTCGCATGTATAACTTGGCTCGTCCAGAAAGACAGTTCCTCAAGGATTATATTGCCAACAGCCTGAGGAAGGGACATATACATCCATCCAATTTGCCAGTAGCCGTCGGTCTCTTCTTTGTTAAATAGAAAGATGGGGGTCTTCTATCATGTTTGGTTTTTAGAGAACATAATAAGATCACTAAGCACAACCCTTATCCATTACCACTCATTCCATACTTATTCAGCCAGTTAATGGGTGCCAGCTGGCTCTCTAAGTTGGGCTTGTGTGGGGCATACAACTTAATACGGATCAGAGAAGGGGATGAATGACAGCCTTCAACACTCGTGATGGGCATTTTGAAAATCTTGTGTTGCCTTTTCGGTTTGACTAATGCTCCCGCAGTGTTTCAGGCCTTCATAAATGAAGCACTTCAGAAGTTCATTGGATTTTGTGTTAGTTTATCTGGATGATATTCTTTTTCCCCCCATTATGATTGTCATATTTTGCACGTTAGACAGATGTTACAAGCTCTCCATGAAAACAACGTTTTTGCCAAAAAGGATAAGTATATTTTCACCATACAGGAGATTACCTTTCTGGGGCGTGTTATAACCCCAGATGGGTTTAAAATGGATCCAGAGAAAGTCCGAGCTGTTTTGGACTGAGTTCAGCCTGACAATTTGAAGGCGCTTCCAAAATTCTTGGGGTTCACTAATTATTATTGAAAGTTTATATGTGGATTTTCGGAGATGGTTAAACCTTTGATGGATATGATGGAGAAAGGTTCCTTTTCTTCTAAATGGTCTCTGAAAGCGTTTCACTCATTTGAGACTGTGAAGAGGTGTTTTGCTACTGCTTTAAAGATCCCGGAGAGCTTGGAAATTTCTAGCTCGTTAAAAATTACTGGTGTGCGTGGAAACCCTTTGGTTCCCCTTCTATCGAAATCCTCTAACTCAATTTCAAGATCGTGCCCATTCCCATATCAAGCCTTACTAGCTATAATCACAGTGATCCCCCATCACAGGGAAAGACCCTGCACCTTGTACTAATTATCGTCCTATCTCACTCCTTAATATAGACACTAAATTCTGGCATCCCGTCTGAAACCGTTTTTACGGCCTTAATCTGGCATTGTTGCGGGCCGAGAAGCAAGAGAAAACACAATCAGATCGGTCTCCCTGATCTTGCGGGCTCGGGTCTCTGGAAAACCCATGTGCCTACTGTCAGTTGATGCTGAGAAAGCATTTGATAGGGTTCACTGGGGATTCGTGGAGTCAACCCTGCGGAGGATCGGTCTGAGCCTTAGATTCTTGAGTTGGATTATGGCCCTATACAACAACCAGACGGCCTGGGTGAGGGTGAATGGCTCACTTTCCTCTGTTCTTAAAATCAACAATGGAACAAGACAGGGATGCCCACTGTTCCCCTTTCTGCATGTTCTGGTGATGCAGTCCCTGGCCAATGCCCTTAGGAACAATCTCGATATTCAGGGGTTAAGGACAGAAACGTCCGAGCATAAACTTGTCCTGTTTGCGGATGACCTTTTGATATACCTCACAAACCCTAGAACTGCCCTCCTGGTTGCTCTAGCGGAGTTTGAGAGCTTTGGTAGAGTCAGTCATTTCAAAGTTAATGCCCATAAATCAGAGATCCTCAATATAGCAATCTTGCCTGCTGAGGCCTCAATTCTTGGAGCATCTTTCACTTTGAAGTGGAAAAGCGAATACATTAAATACCTAGGGGTTAATCTTACCAGTGATCCTAGCAATTTCTTTGACCTGAACCTCAAACCGATGCTTGTCAGCTTTGGAAGGGACCTTAAAAAGTGGCGCCCTCTCACCATATTGTGGTTTAGGAGAATCAACACACTAAAAATGGACTCCCTTCCCAAGTTCTTATACCTGTTTTAAACACTACCATGGAGACTCCTCAAATCATATTTTGCTAGGATCCATCAACTATCTCTTGACTTCGTGTGGGTAGGTTCTAGGCCCAGGGTGAGATTTAATATAACCCTTATACATCAGAAGGGAAACGGGGGAGGCTTACCCAGCTTCTCCTTATATCACAAGGCTGCAATATGCGATTGCATTTTAGACATCCTCCATAACAGACTCGCCAAACTTTGGGTTGAGCTAAAGTGTGAGAGCACCCTTGCTCATCTAAATGGCTCATTTTGGCTTCTGCCTACAGTGTCTCGAAAAATCTCAATGATGACCCCCTACCTGCGTCAGCTCTTGGACATTTGGAATAGTTTTGCCACCAGCTTCGGGCTGGTCTCTCAAACAGGTATTCTTACCCCTCTGGTCGGAAACCCGGATCCAACCTCACTTATGGGAGGTTCTTCCTTCCTGCCGGGATTAGGGGGGGGCTCTTTTCCTTTACGAATCAGAAACATTGTTTTGGCTTTGGGAATTCGCCATCTAAGTGAGATATTTGGTGGGGGGGGGGGGGGGGGGGGGACAGCCGGACTGGAGCATGGTTTCAATATTTACAAATTAGACATTTTATTCGCTCTCAAGGGCCCTTAACTCTTCTCCTATCTTCCAGTTCAAACAATTGTGTATGTCCTCTACGTCCATAGTGGCAGGGATCTCTGTGTTGTGTCACCTTTTGTTGGCAGTGGAGACCTGTATTGACACGGTGAGGTGCGTAGAGAACTGTTTGGGAAATCCTTCCCAGAGGAGGTTTGGGCTAAGTGCTTCACACTGACGCATTCACTTGCAATCTACTCTAAATTTCAAGAAACTAAGATATTGTAATACAAGATATTGTGCTAATGGTATTGGGCCCATTCAGGGCTAGCCAGGATGTATCCTCAGACCCCAGACACCTGCTGGAGAGGTTCGCAGGGGAGAGGTAATTTTCTACACATTTGGTGGTTCTGTCCTTTGCTCTTTTCCCTCTGGCAGGAGATTACCAGCCTATATAATGCGGTCTTTAGGGACTCAGTAGTCCTCACATCAGAAGCTGCCCTACTATCCATATTAAAAATAAAGGGGAAAAAACTTACATTTTTCCTTATAACCATGTGCCAGACAATCCCAAAGTTGTGGAGATCCCCCTCACCCCCCCCCACGAGAATTATGTGGCTGGAAACCATCTACCATATAACTCAAATGGAAGAACTTGCTGCAAATGATGAGAACAAAATCAAACAATTCTCCTATCTGGACGGCTTGGATACTCTTTCATAACTCGAGTAATCTGAAAACCTGGCTCCAAACAGGTGTTGTACCTGCATAGACTCGGAGGGGTTGTCCCACCACACAGGGTGAAATAATAAAAAAAAAAGATGCTTCCCTTTCACCAAGCATCGTAACACACAGCATACAGGGTCTCAAATCGGCAGGCAGATTAGCTGTAATGTCTGTTTATTACTTTGATATCTGATGTTCAATGCAGCTTTCAAAGATGGCGCCGTTGTGCTGCCTTCCCACAATGCCCTGCGCTCTCCCCCCTCTGTGTGCGCGCTCCCGATGACAGCAAGACACAGAGATGAAAAAGCAGGGTTTCGGGGCCTCGCTTAGCTCCTGTTCTGGCCCCGCCCACAACACGCCCACCTCTATTGAACTAATCTACAGTCTCTCCCCGCCCCTTCTAAGTCCCTCTACAGTACAGCATGTTCTCCTGCTGTACAGTGTACTTAGAGGGGGCGGGGCCTGGAGAGACTGTCTATACACACAGGATAAAATCCTGAACCATGAGAGTTCAGTGTAAACAGCAGCCGTTCAGTACTGAACAGCCGCTGTGTAAAGTGAATAGAAAGGGGCGGGGAGAGCGAGGAGAGTAATCTCCTACAGCTGTCCCGCTTTAAAACAAGGATACCTGCTTGACAGGCCCCCCTCCTCCCCCCGTGACAAGTAACACTGACAGCCCCCCTTGCCCCCCAGCGTGACATGTAACACGACATGTGCGTGTGACGACTAGTTGTCAGCACCCCAACCCGCGCATGGCGACTAGTTGTCGGCACCCCAACCCGCACATGACGACTAGTTGTTGGCACCCCAACCATTCACAACGGTCACAGCTCACCTCCTCTCCTCCCTGCACAGACAGAATTACACTGAGATGAGACACCTATATGTAGAGAACACAGGAGCCACCATTCACAATAGTCACAGCTCACCTTCTCCCCTCCCTGCACAGGCAGGATTACACTGAGAGGTGACACCTATATGTAGATAACACAGGATCCACTATTTACAATAGTCATAGCTCCCCTCCTTGCACATACAGGATTACACTCAGAGGTGACATCTATATATAGGTAACACAGGATCCACCATTCACAATAGTCACAGCTCAAATCTTCCCCTACCTGTACAGGCAGTATTACACTGAGAGGTGATACCTATATGTAGAGAACACAGCAGCCACCATTCACAATAGTCAAAGCTCACTTCCTTCCCTCACTGCACAGGCAGGACTACACGGAGAGAAGACACCTATATGTAGAGAACACATGACCCACCATTCACAATAGTCACAGCTCACCTCCCTGCACAGGCAGGATTACACTAGGTGGGTATGGTGGCTGGCTGGGTCAGTCGGTGGCAGTGCCAGTAATACTACTTCCCTCTCCGACCCCCACTCCCATGCGATAAGTTATGACAGACCCCCCACCACCCCCCCGCAAAAAGTTATGACAGCCACCCCTGTGACAAGTTATGGCAACCACCTCACCCCTGTGCGACACGTTATGACAGACCCCCTCAGCCAAAAGTTGTGACAAGTTATGAAACCCCACTGTCCCCTGACCACTGCACTGACAGCCCCCCCCCGTCATTACATTGACAGCATCCTCCCCCCCCCGGCCAGTACATCGACACCCCCTGGCCATGCCAGTACATTGACAGCATCTCCCCCCGGCCAGTACAATGACAGCACCGTAATCCCCCCAGCCATTACACTGACAGTACCCCCCCCTACAGCCATTACATTGACAGCATCCCCCCCCCCCCTTACATTGAAAGCATCCCCCATGGCCATTACACAGACAGCATCCCCCCCTTCCCCCGGCCAGTACATTGATAGCCCCCCTGATCCCTGTCAGCACATTGACAGCACCCCCAATGCGACAGTACCCCCCTACCTCAACATATTGACAGCACCAACCACTACCCACCAGTCGACGCAACAGTTATAGTTACCCTCCGCCGCTTGAGTCACAGCTAGATGCTTCTGATCCTCGCCGCGGCTGTGAAAGGAGTGAAGCGTGAAACTGCGCATGCGTGAAGTACAACAGGCTCGTTCACGGACCGACGATCTCTTCTGCGCATGCCCGACAGGTGAAGAACCCGGCGCCAAGCTTTTGTCGTATCCAGGGACAACGGGATCGTCAACACAAAGTGCATTGTAATGGCCATACAGAAGTGCAGACATCGGGAGAACCCCTTTAACCAATTCTACTATGTTGTGTTGCAACAAACGCTGTACTCCTGTTCTGCCGCTGAAGCCTATCCCTTCCTCTATCCATTGTTAACTCTCCCTATCCTTTCTACACCCTCCTTTCATTTTCTTATTATTCTAAAAGCTCATGACTTGCCCCGGGCTCATTCAGCTGTTAATTGATATTGGTAGGATTATTAGTCTTAACCGCAGACCCTCCCACCAGTTAGTTTATACCTTGAGTAACAGAGGATTCTGGTTTAATGTTTTCTACAAAGTTTTGTTAATGAGTAAGTATAGCAATATGTTCAGGGTATGATGCCATGTCAATGTGCCTCAAAACCTTAATAAAAACTTCATTATAAACCAAATTTCTTATGATATGGTCACTCTCTCCCAGGAGCCCCCCGACTCGCACCCCTGTTATTCTGTCAGGTCTGTTGGTTAATATTAAGCCCAAAATGGACGCCCTTCTAGTTGGGTCCTGCAAAGGTTGGGAAAGGTACTTATCTTTTAGCTAGTGAAAGAAACTTGTTACCTTTATGCGATCCGCAGGTTTCGGTTTCCCAGTTTACTTGTATGTCCAGATAAAGTCCCCCATAATAATTACCTCATTTTGCAGCGCGATCAATTTGTCTTAAGGTGCGTTTTGGCGTAAAGATTATCGTTCCAAACGAAAGTGAACGATAATTGTTAGGTTTAAACCCGAGCCAACGACTGAACAAGAATCCAACTTTTCGTTCGTCTTTCCGTTTCAGCCAGCATAAAAATCATTCTTCGCTCATTCACTTCTCGTTGTGTTTAAACATTCCCCGCTTGAGAATGTGAAACGAATGTGAAACACTGAACGAGAAGTGAATAATTCTCAACAATGATCTGCTTGTCTAAACAGGCTCCCCGAGTGCAAAAGAGTTAGCGATGACATCACTCGATCATTCAAACGAGAATCGTCTTGTCTATAAGGGGCATTAGTAATAGGGTTTCCGTAGATTCTGTCATACTTGGTGGCTTATAGCAAACCCCTATGAGGATTATATTATTGTTTCCCCCGCCCTCCATGTATTTCTACCCATAGAGACTCCCCGTTTATCTTCTCGCATTTATCTTCCCATAGTATTTATTTTAAACAGGAATTAACATAAAAACAAACTCCTCCCCCTTTCAAAGTCTTAAAAAAATATAAAAATAAATCTTGTTATTTGTATAGCGCTAACTTATTCCACAATGCTTTCAGGTAATTTATAACCCCCCAACCAAGCTGGGTACTCCTTTTACCGACCTCGGAAGGATGTAAGGGCGAGTCAACCTTCAGACGGTTTTCTAAACCACGCGGGGATGGAACTCGCGACTTTCAGTTTGTGAGCTAGAGCTTAGAACTGCATTCTGCTGCCATAACACTCTGCAACACACAGGGCTCTGAAAAATCTTGCTATTTGTATAGCGCCAACTTATTCCGCAGCGCTTTCAGGTAATTTATACAATCGCTTCTGAACGGACTGTAACCCTGTAAATTCATTGCCCAGCCTCAGCTTTCACCCAACCAGGTCTCAGTTATTCCCACTATGTCGTAGTTTCTCAGATATTATTACTTACAGTTCATCAACTTAATTGGCCAGACTTCTAGCATTAGTCACTATGCAGCGCCAGGAAGACAACAGGTGAGATCTTTGTCCAAATGTACTTTATTGATAGATTTAATCAATAAAAGGTCAGTAAGGAGAAAATACTGTGAGATGGATTTATTTCAGACCCGCCCAGTAGCAGCGCTTACATTGTCATCCTGTTTACAGATGTAGCAAGGTTTAATTTGACTGACATCGCTTTCTGCAACAAGTGAAAACAAACTTTTGAGCGATAATTGTTGTGTTCATTTACAGCGCAAGGTGGATGCAGAAGACAAGCGGGGCCGAGTGCTCCGAGCCGGGGTTTTAAAGAACGCAGCTGGACAGCTGTGTCCTTCATACTATGCCTGTGTTCAGGGAGCGGGACACAACTGAAACAATAGTATCAGCTGTATCCCGCTGTGAATCCATGATAAGGCTCATCGTTTCAGCATGCTGAAAGACAACGATGAGCGACTGCCTAACAAAAATGGCTCCATGTCAGTGCAGTTAGACAACGATTATCACTCACAAGATGGCTTTTGAGTGAATTTTGAGCGATAATCGTTGTGTCTGAATGGGCCTTAAGACGGCAGCTACATGGATGAATTTCTTGGCACTGATGTATGGAATGACCCGAAAACATGGCGGTCGTCCATGAAAACTGTGTCCATGTTTGTAGAAGTCTTCATGCACTTCTGAACACGACTCACTGTTAGTGACCAGAACTGCCCCCGTCCTGCCCAACCTGAGCTTGTTCCTTCACAGGAGACACATAATACAACTATATGTCGTGTCCAACAAGCCGATGTGCAGGTTTCTATATAAAGATAATTCAGTACAATTCGCACATCCTTGATGTAAATATCTGCTGCACAAGGATGGCTTACTGACCCCTCATTAGTCTCATGGTCTCCTGGCATCACTATCGGGGGTCCCCAAATAACCCAACCCCCACTCACCCTCTTCACGCAGGAACGTAAGGTGCAGGGAGCATTGTATCCCTGTATTGTAGATGTGACATGACTAATCCGTGCAGAGCGGCCAGCGGGGGGCGCTCCTGAGCTGTATCTTGTATGGGGTCTGCAGTGTGAGGACTGGAGGGATGAAGAACTATTCTTTAGTCTATTTACAGCAGACATCTCCCTGTAATATGGAAGAACGGATAACTGTGCCTTACATCAGATACAACTGTTACCTGTGCGGTGTGACGTCTCCTGCGCTGATATCACGTTGTACAAACACAAAACAATCCACTAAATTACATCAAATCATGAAATACAATAAAATGTAACTGAAATCCCTACTGAAAATATGAAAAGCCTGAAATAAAGCGATATAATGTTATATAAGTCGATCCTGCCCTCCATGTTATAAGCTGTAAGGCACTTTTATTGTAAATAAGTGTAAGGCCGCCTGCAGACGGGCGGAAATTCCACGGTGGGATTTCCAGCGGAATTTCCGCCCCTGGAAACTGCCATAGGATTGCGTTAGGCATGCTCTATTTCCGTGCGGGGCTCGCAGAAATGTCACTCCCCGGCCGCTGGCTCCGCTCTGCGCATGCGCCGGCTGCCCAGCAGCCGACACATGAAAGAACCAGAGCTGCGGGAGCGGGTGAGTGCCACGCTGCTCTCTGCAGATGCTCGCGTCGGGCCCCGCTGCGAGAATTCTCTGCAGGCGGCCTTAGATAGTGAAAACTGTAAAGCCTGAACCCTGAAACCTTATTGTAATTATCAAGCAAATGTAAAGAAAAATCAGTAGAGACGGTCTGATCAGAAGAAAACCTGCCGTATAACAAATGTATCACAAATGTCATTTACTATTGGATCCTCTTAAGGGCTCGGTCACACAGGCTTTTTCCGCGTGGCGAAAAAAAATTTTTAAATCCCGCCTGCTGAAAGCTCTTCATAGCATTGCAGGAGAAGAGCCGACTGGACGCGCCTGAGCCCCGTCAGCTGCAGAGAGGGGAGTATACTTTTTTTTTTTTTACATTTTTTACACATTTTTGGGATGCTTTTCAGGGAAGGGCTTATATTTTAAGCCCTTCCCCGAAAATCACTGCAGGGCTTGCTGCCAGCCCATTGCTTTCAATAGAGCCGGCTGTATTGCAGGCTCCATTGAATTCAATGAGAGAACATAGCAATCCTCTGCCACAGCTGTGGCAGAGGATGTCTTCGTCTCCGCGGGGAGTCCCATTGTCACTGGACACTGACAATGCTGTCACAGTATTCAGTGACAAGGGGACTCCCCGCGGAGATGAAGAAATCCTCTGCCACAGCTGTGGCAGAGGATCGTGATGTTCTCTGTATGTCAATGCTGCCGCCGGCCCCATTGACCACAGGTGAAAGCCCTGGATGTGACAGCATCCATGGGTTTCACATCCAAGGATCCCCCTGCTGCAGCTGTCACAGCCGCAGCATAGGATAGCGGGCTGCGATCTTTTTGAGAGGAAAAACCCGTCTAGGTCTACTTTTTCCTGCGTGCCGCCCGCTTCGGTCACTCGAATTTTTAAAGGCATCAGTTATGCGCAAAAATATTAGTGCATCAAAACGCCGGTGTGACCGAGCCCTGATAGTTCTCCAGGAAAGCTGATCTCCCGGGTCTGGCTGCTGAAACTACCGCTGATCAGCATTGGCGTTGGAGCTGGCATATTTTTATCGACTCCACCAAAAACCTGACGTGGTCTCCACAGTCCTAAGGGGCCGCCTTCTATGACATCCATATGTTCTAGCAGAGTATATGGTCAAAGGTTGTCAAGTTGGGACAACCCCTTTAAGTCAGCCTCTTTAAAGACCTTTCCACGTACAGAAATTACCCCTACCTCTGATATGTCCCCAGATTGTGGGGACCTCCGGTGACACCCTGATGGCACATAGTGATTATTAAGAAGTCATCAGATGAATATTTCCATCAGTGTCCCATCATATCAATGACCCGTCAGGCGCCGGCTGGACGATCAGTGAACACTACAAATCCCAGCAGTAGAGTAACCTCTATGGAGGACAGAAGTGGCAGAACTTAGGAACTTCAACTCTCTTCAGCTTTGGGAGATGTTCCTGTGGGTGATACTGCCGGAGAGGCTGTTATATACGAGGATTGGGCTGAACAGACTGAGATTCTTGTATCCGCAGGATCCTCTTATATCACACAAGGAGATAATGACAGATTTATAGGGGAGAATTGTTGGATCCCAGAAGGAAACTTGTCCGGTTCTGTAATGAGAAAATAGTAGAGAACATTCCCATCAGAGGTCATTGTACGGGGCTAATAATACCCTAAAATGCTCAATAACCTTCTAGAACCGGAGACAATACAGTATAATATTACATGAGTGTTATTACAGCAGGAAGTGAGAACCAACATATTGTAAAGGACCCGACGGCTCGGAGCAGCGCTGTATATAGCTTATATATAATGGACAGAGCTGTAGATAGAATTATATCACATGCTTCGCACCGGTCCTGAGCTGTTATCGCACTAAGTTGGTTTTCATTGGAAACGGTCAACAAGCTTGTCAGCAGACGCCTCCAACAGCTGAACTTCTATAATTTAGTCTAAGGCTTCTTTTACACAAGCGCATATTGGCCGGCGTTTTCACAGCCGGCCAATATGCGCTTCTATCTGGGGCATGAAGCTCATGAATGGGCGCACAAATCTAACGCTTGTGCGCCCGTTCACACGGCATGGGGCCCGATGCATATGCGCCGAGCTCACCATGCCGTCGCCCATTTCCCCTCCCTATTGCAGGCTCAGCTCTTGTCTCCTCCCAGACCGTTTTTTGCAATGGGAGGGTGCGGGGGCTGAGCTAAGCGGTGGCCCGCCTCGCCTTCTCCCATTGATGGCTATGGACAAGGGGCAGAAAGAGTGCGGGAGCTTAGCTCTGCCCACGTCCTACCCCTTGTGCATAGCTATCAATGGGAGGAGGCAGGACAGGCCGGCGCTTAGCTACGCTCCCGTCCCCTTCCATTGTACAGGACAAGCGGGGAGAAGATGAGTGGTGAGCCAAAAACATACAGCACTTTCCTGGATATCCTACGCAGCAGCACATTCCACATCTCATTACATGGCGGCAGCGCTTATATTATCACTCACCGTTAGGCTCTGGCGGTATTATTAGAGTCAGATGATGTTTCTGAAGCTGAAAAATAGGAAATTATATAAAAGCGACATTCCACATTAATGTTTCACAGCTAAAATATAAAGTTTAGGAACTTTGTAAATTCTTTGCTTTACAGTTTTTGTACAGATTGTTTGTTATTTTATTTTTCCTCATTCGTGGATGGCAGAAAATCCTTCTGGTTTTGTTTCGTCCAGACAGCGATTATCTCCGCTCTGCGGACGGTCATGTGACTTCACAAGATAAGGAAATCAATTTAGAAAGTTAGGGTGACTGCCCACTACAGTTTTTTTTTCACTGCGAAATTCACAGCGTTTTTTTTCCTGCAGGGGTCTATGGGACTTGTAATGTTAAAATCGCGATTTCGTGGTAAATTGCGATTTTGCGCGATCGCGATTTTAACATTACAAGTCCCATAGACCCCTGCAGAAAAAAAAACGCTGCGAATTTCGCAGTGAAAAAAAACTGTAGAGGGTAGTCACCCTTACACAATAATTTATGCAAAATTAAAAGGGATCATATGGGATTATAAAAAGAAGGCTGCTTTCCCCCAAACACAGAACCGCACCGCGCCTGTCCATGTGTTGTCTGGTATTGTAGTTTTATTGCAGTGAATGTGGCTAAACTGCAATACCACATCCAACCTGTGGATGGGTGTGGCGCTGTTTAGAGAAGAAAGCAGACCTGCTTCTCTAATCCTAAAGAACTCATGAAGACAAGTCCTGCCCACATGTCATATTGGAACATATGGAGTTCATAGAGAGGTTCTACACTTCGGACCCCCCTCTATGCTCCTGAGTGTGAGCCACTATTAGGGTGGGCCCATATGTGCCAGAATTGATATGCATTTTAACTGCGGATCTGCACAGGTAAAATGTGCAGCAGATACAAGAGCAGCCGAGTTGGTATTGAAGATCTGTCAATTTCTGTTGTAGATTTTCACCCCTTTCCATGTAGTGGGATGAAATCTCGGGTGAATCTGTAACAAAATCAGGAGTAACATGCAGATTTTCTCATAGATTCACTGGAGATGTGCAGCGGACCGAGCTGTGGTGCGAGGATAGAGACTTAGACGGCTTTCACACGGCCGAGAGAATCTCACATGAATATGAACTCCATTCTTCTGAATAGGGTCTTACACATCAGCGAATATTCCCTGAATCTTGGTGCAGGGGGAAAAAAACGCAGCATGTCCTTCCTTCGTATCCTTCCCTTGTGTCCTTCCTTCGTGTCCTTCCTTCGTGTCCTTCCTTCGTGTCCTTCCCTCGTGTCCTTCCCTCGTGTCCTTCCCTCGTGTCCTTCCCTCGTGTCCTTCCTTCGTGTCCTTCCTTCGTGTCCTTCCTTCGTGTCCCTCCTTCGTGTCCGTCCCTCGTGTCCTTCCCCCGTGTCCTTCCCCCGTGTCCTTCCTTTGTGTCCTTCCCTCGTGTCCTTCCCTCGTGTCCTTCCCTCCTGTCCTTCGTGTCCGTCCTTCGTGTCCGTCCTTCGTGTCCTTCCTTCGTGTCCTTCCTTCGTGTCCTTCCCTCGTGTCCTTCCTTCGTGTCCTTCCCTCGTGTCCTTCCCTCGTGTCCTTCCTTCGTGTCCTTCCTTCGTGTCCTTCCCTCGTGTCCTTCCTTCATGTCCTTCCTTCGTGTCCTTCCTTCGTGTCCTTCCTTCGTGTCCGTCCTTCATGCCCGTCCTTCATGTCCGTTCCCTTGGAACACATCGCCATTTTATTATCAATGGGCTGACAAAAGCATTGCACAGCGTGTGAATCAATGAGAAGTATTTCCACTGCTTTATTATTGCTAATGGTTAGTTTACAATATATTGGAGGTTGTGGGAATCTTACATTTGTGAGATGAGGTTTTGATTTGGACACATTTATTATTTTTCTATTCTGATTTTTTGGCTATTTTGTATTGTTGAATCCTTTATGATTTTTGGTAGTAAGATCTGAGACAGCGGATGATCTGATGTCATTGTTAGAGTTTATATATATGTAACACATTATTAATGCACTATGGTGAATTACGAATGATATCTCATTAATGCAGTAATCCAGCACTCAGGATATCATAATGGGTCTGAGCACTTTAACCCGATGTCTCTACAATGTGGGGTCATACAAATCATTTATATGTATATATGGTAATAATGGGTTAAATAATCTAATAAGTCCCGGATATGTTATCATGTTAATGGATCTGCTGCTTTTTCTATGAGGAAGGAATCAGCATTGATTCAGTTGAACACAATAAGGGGTTAATGAACGCCTGGATTTAATTGGTTTTAGTATGTAAATGCGCAGGAGATGACGCTTTTTATCAGAAGTGAACAAGACTCGATAGAAACGCGTCTTTCTATGTTTCTTTGGGCACAACGATTCAATAAAGCAGTGGGAAATACTTACCATTGGTGCGTCCAGGTTCCTCCACAAGCATATGTTCTTGAGCCAAGTGTACCCACATTGACCGAGTGGTGGGACGTAAGTATTTCCCTGCCAACTCACACAGGACACATACAAGCAGAGACCGGCGGCAAGGTGAGACGTTCCGCTGTGAAGTTATATGTGCTTAGTGTGTGAAGTGCATGTGAGTGTGATGCGAGGGTTCCATTGAAAACAATTGGGAACACTTGACGATCCTCTGGCGCGGCTCGGTGATGCCAGGCGCTTGACACAAAAACGCCTGGCATCGATGGGGAAATTGCATCAAGTTTCAAGACCTAATATCGCACTCACCTATGTGAAATACACTTAGAGTATCCCCCCCATCTGGCGGACACAAGCCATTCATGCACAGTATTTTCCTGACATCGGTGGGGAAATATCTGGCCGGCCGTGACTTTACCCAACAAATCTGCCAAGGCGGCTCCCATATTACAGTGATGTCCGTGGTGGAGCAATACGGTTAATATCACATGGGGAGTGCGATATCGAGCTGTGAATCACTCGCCAACATGGAAGTTCACCGCAGATGCGAGGCGTTTTTATGTTAAAACCGCCTCGCATCAATTTGGGGAAGTAGCAATCTTCCACAGCAGCTGACAGCCGTGGTGGAGGATCACGGAGTTTCTCTCATTATTTTCAATGGGGAGACCTGGCATCACATGTGGCGAGAATCTGCCATTCGCTCCACTGAAAATAATGGGAGATGTGATAGGACGCCTCAAGATAGGATGCGCTGTGATTTCTTTTCTCCCACACCATGATGCGAGAAAAAAAAACCAAAAACACTCATCTGTAAAACGCCATTCAAAAGAATAGGCTTCATATTTGTGCGTCTCGCAACGCACAAATCTCGCACAATTTTCTTGGCCGAGAGAAAATGGCCTTAAACTGAGGATAATTATAAAACTTCACTTAAAGGGGTATTGTCATCTCAGTCAGCCCTGGCTGATATGGGAATACCCATCTGTATGCCGCAGCCAGAGATGAATCAGATTACAGTAACAGGATGGATGTCCGATGTCTTTCTGTATCTCTCATAGACGTGAATGGAAGCCAACAATACACTTCACTGTCTCCACAACTTGGGAGTCGCAGTCACAGCCGCTCTCATATACATCATATACTGTCCTCCATACTCCATCACTAACAGCACATTAGTCATCGTCACCAATAGTGAGACCCCCCAGCGGAGCCGCAGACACAGAATACTCACTGCTGGCCGTCTTGTAGCCGGCTTTATTTCCTAAAATAAAAAGAGGAGATGAAATTAGGAAACCTGAAGAATCCATTATAATTGGTGACAGATGAGAGAGGAATTCTGGGAATCATCAGCCAACTCTTATGGAAACGTCCGGTCACCCCCCCCCCCCCCCCCTCCCCTATGTTGGGCGACAGATGGGGCTTTTATTCATTTAGGATATGTTCTGGATTATCTTGATCCCGAGGAATGAAGTACAAACTAAGCCTGATGTGCGCACCGGAGTCTGAGGAGGGCAGATTTATCACAGTGGCTCATGGGTGAGAAATCTGGCTCATCTTTAGACTCCTTTGTCTGACCTTATAACACTTATTTTGGCTTAAAGGGGTTTTGTCATAAAAAAAAAAAAAAATTCTATACTTATGTATTCTTTCCCAGGGCGACTCCTTACACCATCTTCTCCTCGCTGATCTTCTCCAGTCCCCGGGGTCACCTCACCGGCCAGATCCTCTTCTCCTTGTTATGAAGCCTGCATTCCTCGCATTCCTCTTCCTGCAGGTCAGTGAAGGTCACGTCCCTCTGATGTAGCGCTCACTATCTAGGAAGGAATGCTGATCTATTGCAGACAGCGGGCATGAGCAGTCTCTGCAATAGCACGGCACTCCCTGCTAGGCTAAGTATAGAATTTTTTTCTTTAATGGTAGAACCCCTTTAAGGTGCGTTTAGACAGAATGACCATCATTCCAAAAATCATTCAAACAAAAGTGAACAAGGATTGTTCAGTTTAGACGCCAACGACTGCACAATAAACGAGAATCGTGCGCTTCTTGTTCGTCGTTTAGTTTCAGTTGACATCATCGTCGGCTCGTTGGCTTCTCGTTGCGGTTAAACACCGATCATTCATTATGCTTCACATAGAAATGAGAAAACACTGAATGATAAGTGAACAAGAAGTCCACGATTCCCAACGATCATTACCTGTCTAAACAGACTGCTTGAGTGTGAACTGATGACGTCACCGGCTCGTCCGCTTCTGTAAAGAACATTAGTTTATGGCAGTTTGGCCACACCCCTTTGCTATAAAGCCCAGCTCTTTTTCTGGATGAGGTCCAAAGTGTCTAAAAGGTGATAATTGTGATGCAAAGCATGCAAGACTGTTTTTTGTGGCACAATTTGCCCCAAATAGTCGCACATTTTCAATAGTAGACCTGCCCCAATATGTATACTACATATATACACATGACCCTGTTTGGGAAGGAAGCAGCACTGCATTATTACTGACACTAAGGTTGCCTACCCACTAGCGATATATTTTCTTGCTATGCAAGAGACTGCGGGGATGAAGGAATCCTCTGCCACAGCTGTCATAGTTGTGGCAGAAGTCTGCGATGGTGGCGCGGCGTGTAATCTCTCGCCTACGACCTGAAGGTTGCGAGTTCAACCCCCGTGTGATTCAGGTAGCCGGCTCGAGGTTAACTCAGCCTTCCATCCTTCTGAGGTCGGTAAAATGAGAACCCAGCTTGGTGGGGGGTAATTAGTAATAATTACCTGAAAGCGCTGCGGAATAAGTTGGCGCTATACAAATACCAAGATTTATTTTATTTATATCCCATTGCTTTCAATGGGGCCGGCGCTTCTGTGACCACATTGAAAGCAGTGGGTTGCAGGCAACCCCCACAGCGATTATTTTTAGGGAAGGGCTGGAAACATAGGCCCTTCCCTGAAAATCATCCTTAGCTGTAAAAAAAAGTAAAAAAAAAAAATGTATTCACCTAGTCGAGCCGTCCGACTATTCTGTACGGCAGTTATCTTCTGGAGGCCGGGGACTGAATTCAATGAACGGCTGAGCGCTGCCTGTGATTGCCTGAGTGCTGTGACCAATTACAGGCAGCACTCAGCTGTCATTCAATGGCTGAGGGCTGCCTGTGATTGGTTTGGCGTTCAGCCAATGAGACAAGAGCTTTCTGGAGCGGGGATTTTTCCATCCCTGGCCTCCAGAAGATGACTGCCGGGACCGGAGAGAAAAGCTGGATGGCTCTTTTAGGTGAGTAAAATGTTTTTTTTTTACACCTAGGGATGATTTTCAGGGAAGGACTTATATTTCATGCCCTTCCTCGAAAATCATCGCTGCGGGGGTTGCCTGCAAACTACTGCTTCAATGGGGCTGCAGCAGTGCCGAAACTATTGAAAATCATTGGTTTTATAATTATGTCTTTTCACTCGCTCTCGCATCACAAGAAAATATAAGGGCCATTCAGATGACTATATGTTCGCCCCCATAACAGTCCATGAGGCTATTCACTAGGCTGATGTTTCACACGGATTGATGATCTACATGAAATCCATCTGCTTGTTGTATTCTCATCCATTTCCACAGACTTGAATAGCGCACAATGTGAGGGATCCGTGATCATCATGGGCTTCTAAAGGGTTTTGCTCCCGGTTTTCTTGAGCACAACATGGATCCGGCAGTGTGAATATAGCGCTATACTGATACTTACTTCTATATAGGAGAAATCCAACAACCGCAGCAACAAGAAGAGCGACGACCACCACAGCGACGACCACCGGTGTCACCCAGGAACTCGGAGGTTCTGGTTAGAAAGCAGAAGGGTAACGATGAGCTGCAGATTATACTGAGAGCTTCATGTATCAGAGATCCACACGAGAGTCTCCCCCGCTGTAGTAACGACATACGTGTAGTGTAATAGTATCACATACATGTGCAGGACCTAGATTTATATCTCCTCACACAACTCCCTCTTATGGCCCATTCACATGACTGTAATTGTCGGATGACAGAACACCTCACCTATGGTCCACGTAGGCAATCACAAAACCTCAGACATATAATCCCATCAAGAAAGATGGCCGGGAGAGCGTCAATGGAAATCCCCGGGTTGTGGGACCTCGGCTGTAAACAGCTGAATAATCACAGGGTGAACATAGTTATAATTCATAAAGCGAGAAGAAAAATCAATCGCTGCTATATGCTGTGTGGAGCGGTAATAATGTGTAACAATAGGAACGGACTTCACGGGGGGACACAGAGATCCATAAGTCCCCCCAATCCTGGTCTGCGATAAGAATATAATATCAGATGTTGTAGGTCTTTTCCAATCCTTTCATTCCCGACAATTAGTAGATATGGTGGACGTAACATGTAGAACAAGAAAAGGATCCCGGCAACACATCTCGAAGGCTACAACCCTGTTTTTCAAGCAAACTACAGTCTAGTTACATATCGGGTTTATATAGCAATGACACAATGACTGAAAGGACACCATTTAAAGATGTCCTTCTTAGTGTGTATTCTATGGACCGTGAGTCCAGGAAGTAATATTTCTCCTTGTGGAGAGCACCATGAGGGTCTATGGAGTCTTATAGGCCATGTAATCCTTCTGGGACAAACCTATGTAAATGAGTGATGAAACAACCATCCACAGCGCCACCTATTGGAAGGTAGCTACCTGATGAGTCAATATGACTGGGGATGTAAGACCGGTATTCTAGTCCAGGATGATTGGACTACATTCCACAGTTCTGCTTCTTTTTTTGTTTTTGCATCATAAACTACATTTTTGATGTCCCCCACAAGTTCTCTATGTGATTGGTCAGGGGATCGGGCCGGCCGCTCCATGACCGCAAGCCTGTTGTCTGTAACTAAGATGTTGTTCGCTTACTGGTGTGTTTTGGTCATTGTGGTGTTGAAGCCCCCATGTCACAAGGGTATTTCTTCTTCAGCATTGGGCAACATGATCTCCCCAAGTATTCTAATATATTCCATCTGATCCTTGATCCCTCGTATGTGATAAATAGGCCAACACCGCGGTATGAGAAACATCCCCATATCATGATTTTTGCACCACCATGCCTTACTGTCTTCACAGTGTACTGTGGTATCAATTCAGTGCCGGGGGTTGTCTGACATAATGTCTGCGGCCACCAGACCCAAAGACGACAATGTAACTTTCATCAGTCCACACGATGTAGCGCCATTTCTCTTTGGACCAGTCTGTGTTCCTTTGCTTTTTTTAACCTCTTCAGGACGTCTTTTTTCTTTTTAAACATTAGTTTTTTATTCAAGTGTAAGGAAATATTACATGCACACATACTGAATAATATACAGAAACGGGAGAATAAGAGGCAGGTTGATAATTATAGTCTGCAAGGTGAGACATTCTCCTTGGTAATTTTTCACTTTCTTAACAAAACATGTATAATCAGTAAAAGAGATATCTATTAATCGCCTTATTATATTATCCTTCTTTTTTGGAGGCAACAACACGGTGTGGTGTTACCAACTTAGAGAATTAACAGTCAATAACAGAAAAAACAGAAAATCAAACTAGGCATCGTTAGGCGTTTATATAAGTCGAAGTTATAGTGGTTCCCTCCACATGCTCCACATCTCTTCGTGCTTGGCTAGCGCGTTTTCTCTGAATGCCAACCATCTCTCAAACACCTTCTGCTCTGCCATCCGGTTTTTAAATTCGCTAAAGTGAGGAGGGTCAGGGCCTCTCCAGTGCTGCGCAATGAGAGTTTTAGCAGTCATCAGGGCGTGACCAACTAAGTATCTAGCCGGTGAGGGGATGTCCTCCAAGCCCACAAGCAGCAGGATGTGTTTCGTTGCCCTTGGTACCCGAATTTGTAAAATTCTATCCAAAAGGTTTAATATATCTTGCCAGTAGTTGGACAATTTAGGGCATGAGCAGAAAACATGTGAGAGAGTACCTCTACGACCACACCCCCTCCAACAAAGGCCATCCCCGCTACGGAATCTGTTGCGTAGCAGTGCTGGAGAGTAATACCACCTCATGTTGACCTTTACTTGAACTTCTAAAATTCCCAGCCCCTTGGTTGCCTTTCCAGCCAATCTAAAGGCACTGTGCCAGGCCTCCAAATGGATGACTGTCTCCAGTTCTCCCTCTCAGTTTAACATATGGGTTTTCTTTGAAAGGTTGTCGTTGCCTACTAGTATGTCGTAAAAGGTTCTGGTTTCGGACTTTCCCAGAGTAGGGGTTGAGGCGAGTCTGTTTGTAATGTCAAGTGGTATATTTATTGTATGCAATTTGGAGGTGGTTAGGAAATGTTTAATTCTGGAGTACTTATATAGGTCCTGCCTTTGTAGTCCGTATAGGGAGCTGAGATCGTCAAAGGATTTTATAGAATCTTCCGACAGCAAGTCGGTCACCCTCCGCATTCCTTTCCCCACCCAATCTCTCAATTCTAAATTTGGAATAAATAAGCTCAGAGTTTCAAGAGGGATGCTGGGAGGGGCCAGCTCGCAGTATCGTGCCACCTTTTTTGTTAGGTCTCTCCAGACCCCAAGTGAGGCCAACGTAGTGGGAGGCAAAAGTTTTGTATCTATGTTTATGTTTGTTTTCGCGTTTGAGGGGTTTACCATAGCTTCTAAGGATGCGGCGAGCAGTAATGAACTGCCCAAGGTAAGTTTAGCGAAACCTCTCTCCATTCCCACCCAGCCTAACTTATCTTCCCGGGGGATCAGGTACCTAGCTTAATTCAAGAGGGATGCTTTGTGGTATTTCTCTATGTTGGGGATGTCCGCTCCCCCTTTAGAGCGACGCATAGCTAAAATGGACAGTGCTAGGCGAGATTTCTTGCCACCCAGATAAAGCTCGATAGTTGCCTCTGGAGTTTGATTAACGTGAGTTTTGACACGTCGATCGGTAGAACTCTAAAGACATATAAAATCTTAGGTAGGAGTTTCATTTTATATGTCATGATTCTTCCGTACCATGTAAGATTAATTCCAGCCATACGGTCTATCTCCCTCTGTGTGGACTCCAACAGCGGGGGGAAGTTCGCCCTCTCTAGGTCATCTGTATTGGGGGTTAACTGGATTCCCAGATATGGCTGATTTCTCTCTCTCCATTCATATGGGAACTCCTTTTTTATTGCCCCCTTTAGATCTTTTGATACATTAATTCCCAAAATCATTGATTTGTTCATGTTAAGTTTATATTGTGAGACTTTGCTATAGGATTGCAAAATTTGTTGAGCAGCCCTTAAGGAGTTTAATGGTTGGGTCAGGGTGAGAATAACATCGTCCGCGAAAAGGCCAATCCTGTGTTGTCGGAGGTTCAAGGGGACACCCCTTATCTCAGGTGACGACCTCATGGCTTCGGCCAACGGTTCTATTGCGAGGACATACAAGACAGGGGAAAGGGGGCAGCCGCCTCGTACCATTGGTTATTTTAAAAGGCTCAGATAGCGTGCCATCTACCAGTGTCCTAGTCGATGGTGTGGAATATAGGGCCCGGATGGCACGCCGCAACCCCTCGCCCATGCCAAACTTGGCCATTGTTTGAAATGCGTAGTCCCAATGGACACGATCGAAAGCCTTTTCGGCGTCAAGGGCTAACATGACTGCTGGAGAGTGGGACATTTTCAAGGAATGCAGGAGATTTAGTATTTTGCGCGTGCTATCCGGGGCCAGCCTCCCCTTCACAAATCCAACCTGGTCGGAATGTATTATCTCAGGGAGGATCTTAAGGAGTCTCATCGCGAGGGTTTTGGAGTATATCTTTATATCTGAGTTTAGCAACGAGATCGGGCAAAAGTTTGAGGGGTCGTCTGGGGTTTTACCCGCCTTGGGCAGAACTACGATAGTGGCCTGAAGAGCTTCCTCTGGGAAAGAGCCCCGTTGCATGGCAGTGTTAAAGTATTTTACTAAATATAGGGATAGAAGATTAGCGAAAAATTTATAATATTCTGATGAAAACCCATCAGGGCCAGGAGCTTTCTGGCTCCTCATTTTTAGGATTGTGTCGGTGACCTCAGGGGCGGTCATTTCTCTATCTAGCTCTACCGCTTGTGACTTATCAATGCTTGGGAGGTTAAGTTTGTTTAAGAAGTTATCTATTGCAGCGCTGTTTGGTTGATCTGAGGTAGGATCGTCTTTTAGGTTGTATAATTCGCTGTAGTAGGAGCGAAACCTATCCGCTATTTGTTTCGGGTGGGTGATTTTGAATTCCCTATTTTTGGAGTTCCACACAAAAGGAATAGTAGCCTTGACTGTCTTTTTTTTAACCAAATTAGCCATCCATCTTGACGGCCTATTTAGTGAGGAGTATATGTTAGCTCTATGGGCTGTGACTTCTTTATCAAAGTCGCTTTGTAGCGTCTTACGAAGTTCCAGTCTTGCCTTAAATAGGTTGTTGTGGATATACGACGAAGGGTTTTTTTGCATCTCTTTCTCCAAACGCTGTATATCTGTCACCAGGGACTCTGTCTTGCTTAGTTTCATTTTTTTGTGTCTGGCTCCTAGTTTAATAAGGACCCCTCGCATAAACGCTTTGTGGGCGTTCCATAGAATGCTGGGATCTATGTCTGGAGAGTCATTTAAAGTAAAAAATTCCTCTATACTATTTTTAATTTCGTTTTTGTATTCGGGGATTTTCATTAAAGGGGTTCTGTCATTACAATCTGTATTTTTTTTCTCCAGTAAATCTGCCCCGCTGGCACAACCTGTGGTAAATAACACATATAAAACGTTTTTTTCAGTAGTTGTACTTACCTAGGCTCCATTTTTCACCTCCATGCTCTGTTTACATCTTCAGCCCCTCCTGCTAGGAGGTCATCTCCCAGCACCCCTTGCTGTGCTGACCACTTCCGCCCTCACAAAGCTACTTCCGCCCATCCAGTGCAGTGAATAGTCCTGCCTGCAGTCTACCAAAATCTGCTAGTGTTTCTCCCTGGGTCTCTGAACACCCAGAGTTTCCCAAGGGCCTCCAGATCTTCCCTGCAATCTCACAGTAGCCACTCACTGTACTCACTCAAAGCAGTCACTCAAAGCAGTCACTCATAGCAGTCACTCATAGCAGTCACTCATAAAAATCACTCACAGTAGTCACACCACATGGTAAAAACAGGAATATTCCCCATGCAATGTATTGTATGAGTGTATGTATATATACATTTATCTATGCGTATATGTATCAAGATGTGTGTGTGTGTATAGATATATGTATGTATGTGTGTGTGTATATATATATATATATATATATATATATATATATATACACATACATACACACACACACACACATATAATATGTATAGTAATATATCTACACACTGCATAGGACATGTACGTTCCACGCTTACACCCATGTGCGGCTGCCCTCAGAGAGACAAAAAAGTGCACAAAAGTGTGCGCAACTGCACTTACATCTGTGTAAAGCTGGTCCTATTGTATGTATATATGTATGTCCTGTTGTACCGCCTCTAGGTTGGATACAAGATGTGATATAGGCGGGCATGCAGGCTCTAGTATCCCGTTGTACCACCTCTAGCTTGGATACAAGATGTGATACAGGCAGGCATGAAGGCTCTAGTATCCCGTTGTACCACCTCTAGCTTGGATACAAGATGTGATACGGGTGGACATGGAGATTCTAGTACCCTGTTGTACCACCTCTAGCTTGGATTCAAAATGCGAAACGGACGGGCATGGACGTTCTAGGACCCTGTTGTATCGCCTCTAGCTTGGATACAAGACGTGATATGGGTGGGCACGCTGCCACTTGGGATGCATTATGCATTGACACTTGGGGGTCAGGATAACAGCATGCTGACAATAGAGGGCAATGTATAGCTTTATGTCTTTGGTGATGTTAAATTCATTCTCTGTGGCTGATTTTACACAAGTGAGCACTATATCAGCACGAGAAACTCAAACCAATATCTCGCATGGCAAATATGCGAGTGTGTCTGCCAGTGCAGTGCGCCTTGTAAGAACAATGCATTGCGATGTGTGTATGTGTGTAAAATATATACACATACATACACACATACATATACAAACACACACACACCGCTGTAGGAGCAACTGTAAGAAACAAAATAAATGGTGGGAATACGGCGGCCGCCTGATCTTTCACGCACATAGTATTCATAGGGGAGGTCCTATATTTTCTCGGTCAAGTATTAACGAGAGAGAATACTGCTGGTGAAAACGAAACCACAGAAAGCTTAGGCTTAGTTTTGTCCCAATATACGGCCGTGACAATCATGGCCGCATAAGGGAAGAAAATTACATTCGCCTGAAACCGCCATATACACACACACACAGACAAATAAAGCTAGATAGATATATGTGTGTATATACACATAAACATATAGATGAATAGACGCGGATGGATAGACGGGCAGACGGATAATTACAGACGGATAGATGGATAAATACAGATGCATAGAGAGATAAATGTAGACGGATAAATACAGACGGATAGACGGATAAATACAGACGGATAGACACAGACGGGTAGACAGATACAGATAGCATATATATGCATATAAATATATATATATATATATATATATATATATGCATATATGCTTTTTATATATATACTTTTATTTTTATATATATATATATATATAAAAAAGCATATATGTGTGTGCATATATATATATGCATACATATATGCATATGCATATATATATATATGCATAAATATATATATATATGCATATATACATATATATATACATATATATACACATATATGCATATATACATATATATATATACACATATATGCATATATACATATATATATATACACATATATGCATATATACATATATATACACATATATGCATGCATATATATATATGCATATATATATATGTATATATATATATGTATATATGCATATATATATATATGTATATATATATATGTATATATATATATATATATATATGTATATATGCATATATATATATATATATATATATGCATATATATATGTATATATATATATGTATATATGTATATATGCATATATATATATATATATGTATATATGTATATATGTATATATGCATATATATATATATGTATATATGCATATATATATATATATATATGCATATATATATATATATATATATATATATGCATATATATATATGCATATATATATTTATGCATATATATATTTATGCATATATATATGCATATGCATATATATATATATATATATGCACACACACATATATATGCATATATTTATATATGCACACACATATATGCTTTTTTATATATATACTTTTATTTATATATATATATTTATATAAATAAAATATATATATGCTTATATGCAGAAGCTTGCATTTCCATTGGCTAATAGAAATATATTCTGCCTGACAACAGTGTCAGGGATACATTTCTATTGGCCGAGAGGCAGCAGAAGCTTGCATTTCCATTGGCTAATAGAAATGTATTCTGCCTGACAACAGTGTCAGGGATACATTTCTATTGGCAGAGAGTGTGCACGTGTAACGTGCTCCCAGGCGAGCGCGAGCGCGCCGCAGACTCGCGCATGCGCAGTCGTGTGCCGCGGTCCCAGGCGAGCGCGAGCGCGCCGCAGACTCGCGCATGCGCAGTCGTGTGCCGCTGTCTCGCGTGTGCGCAGTCGTGCCGTTGTCTCGCGCGGCTACCTTCATTCCGCGCTTCCTCACAAGACAATGTACGCACACGTCACTAGTGACGTATGCGTACATTGACCTGAAGGAAGCGGAAGGTAGGCAGTGTACGCTTTTTGACCGGATGGAAGAAAATCGGGTGCTGGAGGTCACGTGACCGAATTGACAAGCGGCTCCAGGAGAAGATTTGGGATAAGAAGAAGAGGTAAGCAGGCTGCCTGGGGAGCAATAGGTAAGTATAAATTTTTTTGTTTTTAATGACAGAACCCCTTTAAGTATATATTATTCTTCCACATTTTGGCTGCCTGCCGGAGGTTGCCTAATGCAATTGTTGTCACTGTTGGGGCATGATCCGACCATGTGGCCGTGCCGACTTCTGCCTTCACCACTGATGTTATGAGCTGTTTGTCTACCAGGCATAAATCAATGCGTGAAAACGTTCTGTGTCGGGAGGAATAAAATGTGTATTCCCTTGCCGCGGCATTAAGGCAGCGAAAGGTATCAAAAAGTGTATTATTTCTTAACCAATGGTTTAGGCACGTACCTATTCTAGTTGTTTGGTGAGTAGAGTCAATAGATCTCTCTGGGGTTGTTAAAATCACCGCAGAGGATCAATGAGCCTTTCGCAATTTTACGTGTTTTTTTCATAAGTTTATTTAGGAAGCTCAATTGCTTTTTATTTGGGACATAGACGTTAATTAGGGTGATCGGAGTGCCCCTCAGATCTCCAACCAGAACTACATATCGACCCCCAGGATCGCATAATTGTTTTTCAAGAGTGAATGATGTGGAGTCCCTGAACGCTACCATCACCCCAGCCTGTTTTTTTGGAGCACATGCGAATATGGTGTGTGGGAATTTTTTGTGAGCCATGCGGTGTGTGTCTGTGTCTAGTAAGTGTGTCTCCTGTATACATACAATGTCGATGTTGTTACGGAGAGCCTCTTTCCACACGGAGCTTCTCTTCTGTGGCTGGTTTACCCCGTTAGCATTCAGCGACAAAATCTTCAGAGCCATACAGCTGGAAATTGCACTCTGGAGCTAAGAGACGGGGACCTTAAAGTAGTGAGCGATGCCTAACAAAACAGAACTGTATAGAGAACAAATTTTTGTTACACAAAAAACCATACATTCGTGGGTTAGTGGATCTTGTAGCAGAAACATACTGTAAACAAGAAAAAAACAGCATAGAATAGAGAAGAGTGTATGGCAAGTCAATGCTTGCGGTCTCATTTGGGGGGGAATAATAGTTCGCAGGAGTGATTGGCGCGACCCTCGAGTCTGCAATGTCCTGCAGCAGTGGGACATATTGGGTGCAAAAAAAAGGAAAAAAAAAAGGAACTTCTTACTTGCTTGTAGAATATCTTATTTCTTTTAAGCATTTTTCCCTTGCTTCCTTGGATTCGCTTGGTGATCAAGATTTTCTTTCGCGAGCTTTTCCGGGGGGACCCTCGGTACGGGTAGCGGAGAGTTCTTTAATCTTCAGACCCCACAAATTTAGGGTGTTCTTGGCAGAGGTGAGGTCATGAAATACATGAGATGTATTTTCTCTTGTAGCGATAATTTTCGTGGGAAAACCCCACCTGTATGGAATATTTGCTTCTCTCAACGCCAGAGTTACACTTGCGAAAGTTCGCCTCGCTTCCATGGTAGCTTGAGAGAGGTCGATAAATAAGCGAATATCAGTATAAGGACTTGGCAAGGTCTTCATTTTCCTCGCTGCGTTCATGAGGGCTTCTTTTGTACTGTAGTGATGGATTCGCACTATGATATCCCTGGGACTGTTTTCTTTCAGGAATTTCGGGAGTGGGAGCCTATGAGCTCTATCAATCTTGAGCTCGTGTTCAGGAATGTTCAGAAGTATTTTCTGGATCAGGCGTGTTACATACTCAGGGATCTCGCTATTAGAGACTTTCTCAGGGACGCCTCGGATTTTGACGTTATTCCGTCTATTCCTGTCCTCTAAGTCGATTAGTTTGCTCTGCAATTTGGTAACAGTCCCTTCCAGGTCATAATGTGCGTCTATGAGCTCATTGTGCGATTTCACAAGCTCCTCCATCTTGTTTTCAGTGTTATTCAATCTGTTGGAAACTTCTGAGACTGATGTGTCTACATCGTGAGAAAGGCTTTTCAGGTCAGCTTGTATTGTGTTTCTCAGAGCTAGTATTGCCTCTTTGATGTAAGATTCTGAGGCCGGTTTGTCTGACGCTGATAAGTTATCTATTTCACCCTCATTTGCAAGTTGAGGAGCGTTTTTTTCAGGGATCTCTCCCTCTGCAGCATCTGTCAGTTTTTGTCTTTGTTTAGCTGGGCTGTTAGAGGCAGAGTGCTCTCCCTGCAGCGCCGTCGGCGCCATTTTGTTTTTTGTATTGCGGCTTATCTGGGCCCCTGATTTTTGCTTGAGCTCACTTGCCATCTCCTTCTCCTTACTTCCCGGCTCCGCTGTCCCCTCCTGCTCACTATCTTCTCCCTCTCTACGAGTGGGCATCGGGGCTGGGGGTTTGCGGAGATCTCTTACCGGGGTTCCCGTTGCTGGTGCAGGCCCCTCTTCTGCCGCCATTTCAGGGAGAGCGCCGCGCGGCACAAAGAACTCCTCCAGCCACGTCGGAATCGCTTTGGAAGCCCTTCTTCTGGCTGCCGCCATGGTCCTGAGTATTTTGCCCTGCAGAAGGTGGGTTTTCAATGTCCCCCGCTTGCTTTTTTTAGTAGCTGAGAGTCGCTGCCGAGCGGAGCTTACACAGGCACCGCCGTCTCGGACTCACTCCAGGCCACGCCCCCTTTTGTGCTCCAGGACGTCTTTTTTCGACACAGGCACTCTGCATGGAGTTCTTGCCGGTAACTTGTCTTCACTTATTCGTCTTCTGATTGTAGCCGTAGTCACTGGGAAGTTCAGATCTTCTGTGATCTTTCTGGTGGTGATCATCGGCTGAGTCTTTGCCATCCCAGCTATTCTTCGATCCATATGAACAGCAGTTCCCGCTTCCTTCTGTGTCCTTCAGGTTTGGGTCGCCACTTCCAGGTATTTAAGACCATCTTAGCGGAGCAGCCTATAATCTGCTGCTCTTCTCTGGATGGTTTTTCTCTCCAATCAACTTCCTAATTAAAGTCCATCCTTCATCAGAACAACGTCTAGAACGCCTCATGTTCACCAGAATGTCCGAAGAAAACTCACTATAACCAACATGAGCAACATTTGCCGCCCTCCTACCTTAAATAAGGGACAACATTATTAACCCCTGTTATTCCACAGAATTAATGACCAATTTAACCCCTCGCTGCTATTATTTTTGAAAACTCCCCTTTTAATAAGTAATTCAGTTACTCACAATGAGCCCCGCGTCCTAAAGATACTTTCACACGGCAGTTTTCATGTTCAGTTTTTTTGTGTGCCCAAACCAGGAGCGGGTCCACAATACTTTCTAATGTTAAAGACGCATCGCAAATCTGTGCTTTGTGATTTTTGTGCGATGCGTTGTTAACATTAGAAAGTCCCACAGACATTTGCGTTAACGCAGCGCTAAAGAAACGCAAGTGTGTGGGAGCCCTTACTCTGCCACACTTACTTGCTATGTAAAAATATCACTTCTACCAAAAACAGTGATTTAGCAACTATTTTTTGAGGCCTCCTGTACATGTATCTCATGGGGTGTGAGGAGTTAAGGTGCATTTAGACTGAAAGATGATCGCTCGAACTATAGTTTGAGTGACAGTTTTGAGCAATCATCTTAGCTACTAAAAGAGTTATACAGGCGGAGCGGGACACTGCTGTCAATGCCGAGAACAAAACAGCTGTTTTGTATATGCAAACAACTGTGACTACATAGCAGCTATCAGCGGTGTCCCGCTGAGCTGCTAGCTCTGAGAAACAGTAGGAGTGCTGACAGCTTCTTTGTTCTCAAGAGCTTTCAGCTAGTATCTCGCTGGGAAGTCCTAGCAGTATCCTGCTGAAAGAATGTGCCAGTGATTTTCTCAGTGCCACCCGCTGAGAAAATCACTGATAAGGCTCATCCCTAATTTCTAGCTTGCTAGAAATGAATGATGAATGAACAGTGTGCGTTTAGATGCAACGATTAACCCTTTCCAATCCAATTCGTATCCTGGTTTTCCTAGGGGGCTTACTCTTGTTCTGCCATTATACAACAGTGCTATCTGCTGGCTAAAGCCAGCACTGCATGAGGTGACACGTTGGATAGGCTTCAACAGCAGAGAGGCTGGCAATATACAGTAAGAGAACCCCAACGGATGTACAGCCTTAAATCATAATGTCTTCAGAGGTCAGACAGTGGATTGGAAAGGGTTAATGTTGAAAAGATGGCATTGTATCTAAATGGGTCTTTAAACTCTGACTGGTTTACTAGATCCTGAGTCAATAACGCCTGAGGCCATGCTCAACAAGAACAGATCCATTGGGATATACATACAGATGGGTCTTTCTTTAGCTTCACTCTTAAGGCAACTTTGAATTACTTTACAATGGACTTTGTTGTGTTCAGATAAGAGAACAGCCCCGTTTACACGTAAAGATGATCGCACAAAAAGATGTCTTTCGAGCGATCATTTTGCATAAACTACTACATGGTACTAATCCCTATTAGTACCAAGTAGCAGGGTGTGAGCCACAGGGAGCTGTAATCAGGAAACAGACCACCCGCTGTTCCCTGATTACTTTTGCTTTGTTCTGCATCAGGGCTGACAGCTGAGAACAGCTGAGACAAAGCAATCAGCTGTTATCAGCTCTCCTGGGCAGAGCACAGCGTGCAGTCCGTCTTATCAGCTGTTCTGCCGAATTATGGTTTTCAGGCAGAACTAAATTCCATCGTTTGGCCGAACAGTGAAAGATGGGCACATTTACACACCACGATTATTGCTCAAAAGATGGCTTTTGAACGAATTTTGAGCAATAATTGTTGTGTCTAAATGGGCCTTAAATGGGTTAACATAAGATAACTTTCTGCAGAGTGATATCACAATCAGGGTAAAATGTCACATCTTTATGTCTAGAACTCAGTAGATTATCGGACCACTAAAATGGGGGAGGGATCAGTAGTGGAACTATTTAGCTGTTTCCCATGAATTGGGATGTCTGACCGCTGCATTGTCTCCTCGCTGGTCCTTCTCCCCAAACGCCAGTCCTATCCTCCACATGTCATTACACACTGCTGCTGGTACCGTAACCATCAGTGCTGCTCTAGAAACATCCTTACTAATGATCAAAACAGCCATAACAGATCCAGATGACATGTGCGGCAATACGACTGCTATGTCACAAAGCAGCCGGGGCAAGACGGAGGGTGACCCATGGGGCGAATAGCAGGAAGTGATGCATTCTTCTGGCCATGTGACTAAAGGACAGAGCGGACCTCGGGGTATGTTTCAGATTTCGCCTCCAGTGGGTAATTTGTTCTGATGTTACCACCTTGGGGAAGTCCACGCGTGGTCTGAGAATCTGACTATTTTCAGACTGCTGTGCGCTCTTCCATGGACTTCTATAGGATAGCATGTGTGTGTGGCCCTCACTGGGGGGACGGAGCGGGAAAAGGGGAGCAGGTAATTATACAAAAATACATCCCCTTGGCTCCGCCATTACCTCCTCAAACACCATCATAAGTTAGTTTATGGCGCTGTTCAGAGGTGACAGGTTCCCTTTAATGAGATGCCGGCGATCAATCAATAGATCATACAATTATATATCACAGTAGTGATCGCCAGTCATGACATATTCCATAGTCTTCTATCATCCAGCCAGTAAGGATACAACTCACCCCACACAATGTTCAGCGGCGCCCCCAGGCTGCTGTGATCCACATAACAGGAGTAACTGTCGTCCTCGCCGGGCATCACGTCCGCACTGACCCTGATCTGATAGGTGCCGTCAGGATTGGGGAGGACATGTGTGGTCTCATATGTGGGAACGTCGTCCACCCCGTTCTTCATCCACTTCACATCCACATGTCTGGGATGGAATCCGTACACCTGACAGTGAAGCATCAAGGTGCCATCTTTATGCTGACCGGATACCTTCACCGTTGGCTGAACTGAGAGGGAAATGAAGAATATAAAATGACAAGAATTAAGACGACGCATCTAAACATCTTCACTCGGTAAGAACGAGAGCCGACCCTGCAGTAGCTGGGCATATGAATAACATGCATGGGGGCAGTACTGAGTCACTTACACTCTGGGGACTCTTTCTTGTGTCAGGCCACATAGTACGTGTAGTGCACCAGACCTGTGTATGCCATATCTGTGTGCAGGTACAGTACTCAGCAGCACCCCCCTCAGTATAAGGAGGGGTGTGAGTGGTTGTTCATCAGTACCTTCACCTGTGCGGTGGCTCCTCCATATAGCAGTCTGGCTGTCTGCATGTTGAGGGATGTGGTGCTTCTACCTGCCCTCTTGTATTAGTACATTGGTAATTATATGGCCGCTTCCTGTGATTGTGTTTGATAATATATTCAGTGCCTATTAGACTGATGGACTTGATGTTACACTTATCATAATTAGTCATATTGATCTCACACAGATATATAACTCACTAGATCTGGACTAGTTACAGGCCTCTAAATATTGGAGATCATTATTACCAAGGGGACACGGTACTTATGTCACAAGAGGTGAGTTAGCTCCTTATCCCAGTAGTCTGTTGGGTTTTCTAGCTTCTACATCATACATTTGTATAATGCACCACGATGGGGGCAGAGGAACGTGCTGCTCTCCCCCCTCCAGACACCGGGTGCGCCCTTCATATTTAGAGGCACGCTCAGTTTGGACTACCTTGGCCTACTGACCCAATACTGTACTACATTATGACCTTCTGTCATGTCTGACTGTGTTCCCACACATGGTGATATTATAGCCCAGAGCTCTGACGGTCTCCGTTCCCCTCTTACAATAATTAACAAAGAAATTTTTCATTCAATAAAAAATACTTCCTGCGCTCACAGAACTTTAAAATTGCATATTATAAAATTTTCCTTCAGATGAAGGAGACTTACTTTGAAGGAGGGGGTTATGCTTTCCAATATTCCCCCTCCTAATTCCCACAGGTCTTAGTGACTCTCAAAAGATGAGGTTTCCAGTCCAGGGTTTTCTCCTTTAAAGTTTATTAAAATACAACCAAACAATGGTGCAACAAGCCAACTGATGCACGATATGACAAGTTCACCAAACGATCATAACAACGCGTTTCGGTACGTATTGTACCCTTATCAAGTTATGCAATTACTAAAATGTGAGCGATTTATATAGGGAAGTATTACCTTTCACTCCTTGATGATACTGATTCCAAATCCCCTTCAGGGGGGTGGAGAATCATCCGCGCATATACAACGTCATGTGTTGCGACTCTAATGAGTCCGACGTGTGACGTCATTGCGTATGGATGCACGATACTACGCTGTGTACTCCTGGGCAACGTGAGTCCGTGAAGCAGGTGATGTCACTGCGTTCTACGTGGAAACGTTCTTCCAGACGCCCCTGTATCTCGCTTCACCCGAGATCTCGTGGGACTACACAGCGTCATCACGTTTCCTGTGATGTGTATTCCCCGTGTGCGTTTCACTCTGAACCGCAACGTTCAATCATTGGAATATATGAGCTTATCATGCCCTAATTACATCGTTTTCTAACTGTATAATACCTTTGAGTATATTGTTCTATATATATCAATTAAATATTAAAGCGGATATTTTCATATTGCCAAATGAATTATTTCAACTAATGTGTATCTGATGGTTCTAAAAAATAAAGGGGTGGAAAAAGGAAAAAATGAAAATTGGGAAAGGGGAGAGGGAGGAAAGAGAGGGGAAAAAAAGGGGGGAAGGAGGCTATATCCTACAGGAGACACTCAAATTAATATACCTATAAATGTAATATATCTTATCTATATAATCTAATAAATGCATAATAACCATAAATATACATGAATAAAATTTACATAAATATAAAAAAAATGAAATGTTATATTTTTTCTAGAACTTCATTTAGGCCTCATGTCCACGGGGAAAATCAGGCCCGCTACGGATTCTACATGGAGAATCTGCAGCGGGTCCCTCCTGCCCCGCGGACATGAGGGCTGAAAAGAGGAATAAATCAGAATTAACTCACCTCTCACACGCTCCGGATACTTCCTTCGCTGCGGCGTCATCTTCTCTCGTCGCGGCCGGATCTTCTTTCTTCGGCTCGGCGGATGTGCATGATGACGTCGGTGACGTGCCCCGCGCATGCGCCGGGCCGAAGCAAAATGATCTGGCCGCGACTGAGAGAAGATGGCGCCGCGGCGAAGAGAAGAACCGGAGCGTGTGAGTAAAATCCGATTTTTGTGTCCCGTGGATCCGGACGGCTTCCATAGGCTTCAATAGAAGCCCGCGGGAGCCGTCCCCGCGGGAGACCCGCATGAAAATGGAGCATGGTCCAGATTTTTTCATGCTCCATTTTTTTTAAAATCCCTTTTATTGACGATCCGCGGGTATTTATCTACCCCGCGGGTGGTCAATGCATCCCTATGGGGTGCGGATACGCGGGCAGGAGAAGAGTTAAAATCCGCTGCGGATTTTAATTCTTATTTTGCCCGTGGACATGAGCCCTTAGTCCCCCCGGTTTAAGAGTTCCAAATCTAAATATCCAATACATTTCACGATTTTTTAGAAAGGTAAATAACCCTGATTTTATACTCTCTAATGATGTGATTTTTAATAACGAAAAATCTTTGTTATGATAATTAAAAAAATGTTTCGATACACTGTGTTTTGTGAATCCATTTTTTATATTCGTTCTATGTTTATTAACCCTAGTCCTCAGTGCATTGGTAGTACGACCTACATATCTAAGTCCACATGGACATTCTATAAGGTAAATTACATAGGTCGTGCTACAATTCATATATTTTTTCAAAAAATATGGAGTCTTGCCCTTTCCCATGTCTATTTCTTTTCTCCCATGGGTTATATTCTGACAACATTTACAATTCCCCACCCCACATCTGTAGGAACCTAAAATTTGTTTTGTCAGGCAATTTCCTTTTCTATTATCACCCACAGGTCTAACGTCTTTCAAGTGTGGGCGAGAGGGGGCCACAAAATCCTTAATATTTTTGTTTCTCCTAAAAGTAATCACCGGATTGCACGCAAGGGAAGTCTTCAGAAATGGATCCTCTTTAATAATGTCCCAGTGTTTTTTCATGATATTTTTTATTTCTCTATGTTGGGAGTTATATTTAGTTATAAATCTGGATTCTATCCCCTTTTTATCTTTTTTTCTCCCCTGGTTTAGCTACTTCCGTATTCTGGAGAGCTTTTATATAGGCTGCTTCCACCAGATTCGAGGGATATCGTTTTTCTTTGACATCACCTGCTTCACGGACTCACGTTGCCCAGGAGTACACAGCGTAGTATCGTGCATCCATACGCAATGACGTCACACGTCGGACTCATTAGAGTCGCAACACATGACGTTGTATATGCGCGGATGATTCTCCACCCCCCTGAAGGGGATTTGGAATCAGTATCATCAAGGAGTGAAAGGTAATACTTCCCTATATAAATCGCTCACATTTTAGTAATTGCATAACTTGATAAGGGTACAATACGTACCGAAACGCGTTGTTATGATCGTTTGGTGAACTTGTCATATCGTGCATCAGTTGGCTTGTTGCACCATTGTTTGGTTGTATTTTAATAAACTTTAAAGGAGAAAACCCTGGACTGGAAACCTCATCTTTTGAGAGTCACTAAGACCTGTGGGAATTAGGAGGGGGAATATTGGAAAGCATAACTCCCTCCTTCAAAGTAAGTCTCCTTCATCTGAAGGAAAATTTTATAATATGCAATTTTAAAGTTCTGTGAGCGCAGGAAGTATTTTTTATTGAATGAAAAATTTCTTTGTTTTCTATATGGGTGTTCCCTCGATGGATCCCTGAGTGACTTCCAGCGTCTCTCCTCTAGTGAAGAGAGGATTTTTGTGCATGCTCTACAAATACAGAACTTGGGAAGATCTACTTTGAGGTGAGATCTTGGAGGTGGTATTTAAAAAAATTTTTTTCTTTTCCTCTTTTGAAAGAAAAAGGAAAGTTTTTTTCTTTGGCGCTTTTTTCCGTTTTTATCTTCTTACAATAATTAGGTTTACTCTCCCCTCATTCTATAATATTCATAATACTCCTCCTATGGAAGAGAGTAATATGGTGGATGCTAGTAGACCTCATCCAGTAATCATGCAGAACACGGAGACCCGCAGTCCTACTATTACTCCTCCTGTAAAAGGGCGTAATGAGATAGAGGATGGTTGTCATTATTGACTGAACCTGTGTGATACGGAGATGGAGAGTCAGACATCTTACTATTACTCCTCCTATGGAAGGGAGTCAAGTGGAGAATGACAGTAGTCATCATTGAATAATCATGAAAAATCCAGACCCGCAGTCCTCCCATTACTTCTCCCATAGTAGGCGGTAATGAGATAGAGGATGGTTGTTATGATTGATACTGAAATAGTCACACAGCTTACTATTACTCCTCCTATGGTTGGGGGAAATGTGATGAATGACAGTGGTCATCATTGAGCAATCATGCAGAATACTCCTCCTGTAAAAGAGGGTAATGAGATCGAGGATGATTGTCATGACCAGCTGGTAACTACTTGTCCCCTGAAGTATAATTGTATAGTCATGGAGGATCTGGAGTCTCGCTGTAATGTAGTTACTTCTCCTATGGGAGTAATGTGGCTGCTTGATGCTTGCCATAACAGGGCATTGCTGGTAGGCATATACTGGCTGTGACACTATTATTCCTACTAGTAGTGAGGGTAACGTCTATGTGTGGTAGCCCAAGGTAATTATGGTGTACAGGGACACCTGCCCACCAGGCCCTGGGCTCATCTGATGGTCTAGCTCTGTGTAGCTCCTCCTAAATAAGAAGAATGCCCTTTAGGGTAGAGGTTACCCGGTTTAGGCCAGTGATCATTGAAATGCTAATGGTTGTTGGTGATGAGAGGTGTAAACAGAATGTGAATCCTGCTGTACCCCGTGGAGCTGCCATCACTCTGATGAAGGCCTCTGAAGCTGGTGGAAGTGGTGAAGTACCGGACCCTCGTCTTATGGCTAGTTCCGGCACAAGAAGACTGACCAGAAGCCGGCAAGTGCCGTGATATGCGTGTGGTTGTAAGTGGGCGCTGTGATAAGCCAAGTCTTGTTTAAAGACCGAACTCACATAGCATGGAAAGTTTCACCCCCTACCCACATCAACCAAAGGGCCAGCCCCTATTGTGGCCTAAATAGGTGGCAACCGAGCGCAGACCTTCGTGGGAGGGGGGAGACAGCGGGTGAAAAATAAAGATGGTTGTCACTGATGGCTCTGCCATCCCTCCCCGGAGCACCCAGACGCCTCCTAGCCTGGCTGCGCACAGTGGTAAAAGGGATAATGGCAGCAATCAGCGCTACAATACAAATGTTCATGTGACCCAGCACCTTTCCTTGATGCATCATTCTGGTCGCGAATGATGATATAATGAGTCCTAACCCGGGTTGTTAAACTAAACCGAAGGCACACAGTTTACTGGGCATCTTCATAGCAACATAACCGTTCCAACTTTACGAATGCAGTTTTTAGTTACAAACCTCTCAGATATAGCTTGAACTAACAGTCCTTCCTTTACTGCTGTTAACCTGAGGCACAAGTTCACTCCGCTACCACAGGCACATTTGATCATGGCCGCTTTTCTCCTAGTTCCATGGGGTCTGCCCTGTCTGTGCTTTCTCCAGCCGCAGGTGAAAAAGACTCTCTCCGCTCTGGCCTCCAGTACTTGACCTCTTCATTCTACTCAACTCATCTTAAACCAAAGAGCCGACTACTCCCGACTTGAGCATGGCTTGCTTAAGCTCCACACCCTGTGGCTCTCGGTCCTGTATTCTTCTCCTCTCAAAGCTTTCCTCCTCCTCCTCCTCCTCCTCATCCTTCTCCTCCTCAAGATCTTCTTTTCCTTCTTCCCCTTCCTAAAATAAACTAAAATAAGAAAAAGACAAACGACCCGCAGATCAGAAGGTCGGCTTCCTACGAATACTAAGCTCAAACTGATTTAGCTCAGTGCCTGCAGGAGGGATGTAGCTAGTAGGAGGGACTAACATTTATTTGCTTAGTGTCGCCTCCTAGTGGCAGCAGCTATACCCAAATCTTCTGTGTCCATTAAAGTGCAATTTTCCAGAGGGTTTTTCCAAAATTAATGTGACTATTGGGGGGATAAAACAACACATGTAGAAAAAAGGTTGTTCATATCTCCATCATGAGAAAAGAAAAATGCAATTCAGTAGCCGAACCGGACCGTCATATGACAGAACTCACCAGCGCTGAATGGACCCCGTTGACTATAATGGGGTCTGTTGGGTTTCTGACATTTTAAACGAGTGCGATATCGGGCAGTGAATTCGCCAACATGTGATTTCCCCTCGGATATGAGGAGTTTTTAGCTCAAAACCGCTCGTCTCACTGAGAAGCAGCGATCAGTCGCAGCGGAGGATCGCGGGGTTTCTCCTATTGTTATAAATGGGAAAACCTCGTATAGCACCGCATGCACCTAGCACGTAGTGTGATGCTGCCAGCCTCATTGTTTTCAATGGGCGACGCGAGGGCATGTCCAAAGATAAGACATGCCACTATTTGTTTCCTGCATTCCAGTGCGATGAAGGGAAAAATAGTGTTGAGCTACATAGATTTAGACCTTATAGGTAGTTCACGATGGCAGGTAGGCTTGTCACCTGGCCGGTAATAAACTGTATTCATAGGTTTGCAGTCAGCCACCTCTTGCATGCACCATGCTGCACCTCTGACTCCCAGTCCTCTGCCCATAGGGCTGCCACATCCTCCCTCCCCCTTTGTTAATGGGCTAATGTGCACCCCTGAATCCTATCCCCCACCAATCACCAGCCATTCCCTGTTATATTACACATCCTCCCCCTTATGGAGAATGCCTAATTAATTGCTCTCTAACTGCAACTTCTTGTAAAGCCCCCATTTGTGTATATCCTGGTGCTGATCCTTGCCTGACTCTGACCATTCTGACTCTGGACGTTATTATTGCTTGCTGCCAGCCCTGATGTTCAGCCCGGACCTCGTTAATACACTTGTGCTGCCGGCCCTGATGTTCAGCCCGGACCTCGTTAATACACTTGTGCTGCCGGCCCTGATGTTCAGCCTGGACCTCGTTAATACACTTGTGCTGCCGGCCCTGATGTTCAGCCTGGACCTTGTTAATACACTTGTGCTGCCAACCCTGATGTTCAGCCTGGACCTCGTTAATACACTTGTGCTGCCAACCCTGATGTTCAGCCTGGACCTCGTTAATACACTTGTGCTGCCGGCCCTGATGTTCAGCCTGGACCTCGTTAATACACTTGTGCTGCCAGCCCTGATGATCAGCCTGGACCTCGTTAATACACTTGTGCTGCCGGCCCTGATGATCAGCCTGGACCTCGTTAATACACTTGTGATGCCGGTCCTGATGTTCAGCCTGGACCTCGTTAATACACTTGTGCTGCCTGCCCTGATGTTCAGCCTGGACCTCGTTAATACACTTGTGCTGCCGGCCCTGATGTTCAGCCTGGACCTCGTTAATACTCTTGTGCTGCCAGCCCTGATGATCAGCCTGGACCTCGTTAATACACTTGTGCTGCCGGCCCTGATGATCAGCCTGGACCTCGTTAATACACTTGTGATGCCGGTCCTGATATTCAGCCTGGACCTCGTTAATACACTTGTGCTGCCTGCCCTGATGTTCAGCCTGGACCTCGTTAATACACTTGTGCTGCCGGCCCTGATTGTAGCCTGGACCTCGTTAATACACTTGTGCTGCCGGCCCTGATTGTAGCCTGTATTACTGCAAGACTCCTGTTCAGACTGTTGGGTACTGCGACTCGGCCCAGTGCAGCGTCAGCAGCCAGACTACCGGGACTATCCGGATGGGTAACGGCTTGGAGACCCTGCAACAAAGACCGGATCCAGCTTGGAAGTGTCAGGGGTGCCGGACATAAACCTCCAGTTGGCGCAATTATCTTTTACCGAAAATAATTATGGCAAGGTGGGGCACGGTGCTGAATGGTGCCACCCTGCCACCGAACTGCGAAGACCCACTCCCGAATGTCCAGTCAATGCTATTACAAGCAGCTTCTTCTCCTACACTGTCAGTAGTACCGAACACAAGTCGCTCTATGAAGAGGATAACCTCCTCCCCTCCCCCGTCTCCTGAACTAAAACATGGGGAAAGAGTCAGGTTATCCTCTGCATAGATCGCACTGCGTCCGGTACTACTGACAGCATGAGTGAGAAAGAAGTTGCTTGTAAGAATGGTGATGTCCAACCAGAGGTTTGGGGGTGGGACAATTACTAAACGAGGCCACAGAGGGGGCACTTATTTAGTGGGGGCACTATTACTATGATGGAATACTGAGAGGAGGGAGTAGCGACAGAATGGGAAGAGTCTACAGAGAGTTTTGGCTGGAAGAAATCTTCATGGCGATCTGAGCTCATATATAGGAAAGAAAACCAAACCAGACGTCACCTATAACCACTGGAGGTAACCGCACTGTAATCACTATCACTGTGTAGAGCAGGTATCTGACTGGGTCTACTAGTGCTGAGCTGCTATGTCTGCTGGGTTCTACAACTTGCTTCCTAGAATAATATATAAAGTTTTGTTTGGTAATAATTTGGAGTTCTGTATTGCACTGGTGTATCTTGACGCCACCGGAAGCTAGGGGTGTGACAGCTGTCACCAGGAGTGAACGCTCCTGTCACACCCCTAGCTTAGGACTGTCTGCCAAGATAGAGCAGTAAAGGCCAGGGGAGCAAGCAGGTGGCTGACCGTCGGCCAGTCATAGCGAGTCAGAGGGCAGACGCACAGATACCGGCTGCGTGAAGAGCCCATCTGCAGTGATCTGCCAGGGCTGCACGGAGGCAGCCGGGTGAGCAGAGGGTAGGCCGCCTGCGGAGGAAGTGGGGCGTGGAGACTGTGCACTGGGCTGTGCGCGGACAGCTTTGAAGCAGTCAACCCCCCCCCCTTTCCCTCAGTAATGTGGGAGCGGGGCTGGCCTCTAGCGGGCATGGAAGACCGGCAGAAAAGTAGTGTGACAGCGGACCTGCGAGGCCAGGTGACACGAGCAGGTTCCGCAGCTCCAGCAGCACAGCAGCCTCCGAACCCTGGCTGCGCCGGCGGGGCCAGGGTGCTATCACTCTAAGGTGCTGCAGGGTATGCTCCCCCTTGCGGTGTGTGTGCTCCCCGCTGTCGGCAACCGGAGTCGGCGGACACGTTTCCTGATGCTCCCCCCTGCAGTGTGTGGTCCCCGCTGTCGGCTATCGGGGGTGTCGGCTGCACTCCCTGATGCTCCCCCCTGCGGTCTGTGGTCCCCGCTGTCGGGAATCAGGGTCGCAGCCGCTACTCTTGGATCTTAACGCCACCATGTAGCACACCACACACAGCCAATCGGAACGTAGAGGCTTGATGGGGCATTAACTGCAAAAATGCCAAGTCAGCCCTTAGCTTCTGGTGATGTCAAGATGCACCAGTACCGTTCTGTAATACCCCTGACTATAGTAGGCCATGATGGGCCCCTGGACTACCTGTGCATTTGTATGAAAGTGTCAGCAGCTAGGGCCCCAATATGAGGGGCGTCTGTTGCTCGCGACTCACTACAAAGTGAACTGGTGACACAATACAGGAGGCAGCTGGCACTTTAATACAAGGGGCCTTAGAGTACAGCGTCGGAATATAAGAATGGTAACAGGTATTTTGGTGAAAAAGATGGCCGCCGTAGTGGGGCGTCATTTCACCTTTTTGCCTAGGACAGAAGAAAAGTCAGAATGTGTCCCGGTCTTATGCCTACATCAGTTACTGTAAAGAGAGCATGGAGGTGGTTCTGTTACTACCAAAAGTAGAATAGCGGAATATATCATACGGCACCACCAGATGGCGCAATGATAGAGTCAGGCTGTAATCTGTACTGATTGTGGGGAGAGGGGGGTCCGGACTGTAATATCGCTATATAATAAATACTAAGCTAATATATAAATCACGCTGCAGCTCCGTATCTAAGCCACAAGAGGCAGAAAAGAGCCTCATATCATAATACACATTATCACATAGAGAGGACGAGCGGCTTATCCGGAGATCAGCGGTGCAGAAACAGGACGATGTTACACAGGAGGAATAATCTAAAGTTCATTGGGGGGCATTTATAATGACAGAAAGACATTAAAAACCCAGTAAATATTTGTGCAAGTGGAAAATGTATGCAAAAATGCGCAACGTTTTAGCGTCCGTGCGGGCCTAGCCACTTGTGGGAAAAAAAAGTGGGTGGTGCTGGTCGGGGGGGGGGGGGGGGGAGGGGTGTGCTCTGGCCCAACAGATTTAGGTGTAAGTTACGCTAGACACTGTAGTAAATGATGCCAGAAACGTACAGCGGGTCGGACCTGGCGAACATTTCTGAGAAGGTGCCTGGAGGTGCTGGGAAGCCCCTAATACATGAAGAGGTGTGCGGCCCGAAGCCACTGCTCCAACCCGTATAGTGGGCAGCACTTGTACTTGCAGATGTAGCCCCCAGCCTGCAGTTACAAGTGCCGGCCACTACACAGGGGTCAGATCAGTGGCTTCCGCTCCGACCCCAGTGTATACCAGCGCTGTCAGCGGGTGCCGGAGCGCAGGGCCTCGGACGATCAACTATTGATGGCCTATCCTAGGAGAACGCAGCAATAGTATTTTCATGGAAAACCCCTTTACGGAAAAAATAATAATCATCTCGCTAAAACAAAGTCCTCGTACGGCGGCGTCCACCGAGGAATACAAGTTATGGGTCTAGGAAGGTGGGAAGGAAAAGGTCTGTGACTGTACCGAAGCTGAAAACCCACCATGTACAGAGACGTATGATGGCCGGAGCGCCACACATACACATATATATCACACATCACACACATATATACATCACACACATATATACATCACACACACATCACACATATACATCATACACATACATCACACACACACACACACACATATGACATGATGATGAGCCTCACCTCTCCTCTCCAGCTCTTCTCTCCCGTTCTCCACATATTTCTTCAGCCAGTATATACAGATATTCTCCAGATAATTCCTCTCTCCCTCCCCCGCTCGTACTTCCGGACTGTTCCATCTCTGTGTGGTGATCAGCGCCTGGCTCATGGTGGCCGTGTATGTCCAGGTCTGTGTGTCCAGTGCTATGAACTCTCCTCCATCATATCTGTGCTGCTCATATCCTCTGATGCTGCCGTCATCATCCAGCTCACAGCCGGACATCAACTGGATGGAATGGAAACCTGCAGACAGAACATGTTATACAGAACACGTATGTAATGTACCGGTCATATGTGCAGTGTGTGTGTGTGACATATAATATACAAGTGTATGACACATACTGTACATATTATATACACAGGTCACTCATGTGATGTTATACGTGTCCTTCACATGTACTATATACAGTCTATAACACGGCTTATTAACAGCCGGGTGTGAACACTTGTGTGTGAACTACAGTTCCCAGCATGCCCGCCAGCTACCGGTTGTAGTTCAGTGGGCTGTACACCGTATGTACCGCTACATCATCCCTAGTCATGTGACTGACAGTCCGCGTAATGGTGGATGGCTCCGCCCACATATGGCACCTGGGCAGGTAACCGTCATGTTCCCTATAACTGATAGATGTAATGAAGAGCTCAGAAGAGAAACGGGGGGAGGAAGGGGTTAATGCCCCCCATATTTGTACTTCTCTGTACATTATTATATAACTGCCTCACCGGCTCCTTGTAGTCTGAGGAGGAGCATAATACTGCGTTTCTTATGTTTGTGGGATTGAAGCGCCGCGTTCTGTCCCCAAATACAGCGGATAATAACTGATACAACTTGTTGTTTACGTTGCAGCAATGGGTTTAGTTTCCGCTCGTCTCGCGGCGCGTTTATCTGGGATTTCAGTTTTTCTGTATTTAGTTCCAGAACTTTCCTGACATTTTATGAGGATTGCAGTAAATACGGACGCTGCTCATTTATAGCGTATTCTAACATATATCACACATACGATGTAATAATGCGAATGTTTCCTATAAAATGCGTCGTTTACACTTTGTGTGCGTTTTTCGCATGCAAGAAATGTACCTGACAACACCAGTGTGGGCGGGGCCTAAAAACAGCGCAAAATCCACAATACAAGCAGAGAACGGTGTGGGGGGTATTTTCCGACACAAATACACTTTTACATTTTAAAAAATTCCACTGTGAAAATTACGCCCCTGTGAGACCACCACAACGGGTCCGGGGGTGCGATATGGACAGACCTCGTACAGTGAGAGGACTCATTAGTCACTGTGAATGTATTCACATGAATGATATTTTTTTCTGGAACTCTGGATTTTTGTGTGTATTAGTGAGCAGAGAGTATACCGTGTATATAATGTGTATATGAATCTATATACAGTGTGTATATACAGCCGGGTGTATACTAGTATATATGTCTCTCACCTCCGGTCTGGTTGAAGCGCTCCATCAGTGTCCTCATATCATGTCTGTATGCAGCCTCATTTCCTTTACCAATCTGTGTCTCGTCCTCCCAGTATTCGGGTTCCACTTTCTTCATCCACTCCGCTCGCGGTAACATCCTCCGGCTGACTGAGTTATAATTCACAATCTCCTGATCATCCACATATCCAGATGAAGAGAACTCAGGTATCCCGAACCCCGGAGCTGAGACCGTCGTGTGATAGTAGCGCAGAAAGTGACTGTCTAAGGGATACAGAGTGTTACATATCACATGGGGCGGAGTCACACGGACGTGTTCGCGCACCATATGCAGAGAATACCAGGTTCCTAAATAGTCATTTGCATCCGGGCGCGGCTGTGTCCAGCGTACATGTAAAATCACGCAGCGAGCGCAAAACGTACGGTAATATGTGCAAAAACACAGGTGAAAGCACTTCTTTTACAACGAAAATACACGGTGCTTACACTGATGTGAAGCCGCCATATACTATCACCAGAAGCGTTATCATGTATATATGTATAGGTGACAGGGTCTCAGTCATGTATGTATGTACAGCGTGTAGGTTACAGGGTCTCGGTCTTGTATGTATGTACAGTGTGTAGGTTACAAGGTCTTGGTCATGTATGTATGCACAGCATGTAGGTTACAAGGTCTCAGTCATGTATGTATGTACAGCGTGTAGTTTACAAGGTCTCTGTCATGTATGTATGTACATCGTGTAGGTGACAGGCTCTCAGTCATGTATGTATGTACAGCGTGTAGGTAACAGGGTCTCGGTCCTGTATGTATGTACAGCATGTAGGTCACAGGGTCTCGGTCATGTATGTATGTACAGCATGTAGGTCACAGGGTCTCGGTCATGTATGTACAGCGTCTAGGTGACAGGGTCACGGTCATGCATGTATGTACAATGTATAGGTGACAGGGTCTTGGTCATGTATGTATGTACAGCATGTAGGTTACAGGGTCTCGGTTATGTATGTATGTACAGCATGTAGGTGACAGGGTCTCGGTCATGTATGTATGTACAGTGTGTAGGTGACAGGGTCTTGGTCATGTATGTATGTACAGCATGTAGGTTACAGGGTCTCGGTTATGTATGTACAGCGTGTAAGTTACAGGATCTCGGTCATGTATGTATGTACAGCGTGTAGGTGACAGGGTCTCGGTCATGTATGTATGTACAGCGTGTAGGTGACATGGTCTCGGTCATGTATGTATTGTCAGCGTGTAGGTTACAGGGTCTCGGTCATGTATGTATGTGCAGCGTGTAGTTGACAGGGTCTCGGTCAGGTATGTATGTACAGCGTGTAGGTGACGGTCTCGGTCAGGTATGTATGTACAGCGTGTAGGTAACAGGGTCATGTATGTGTGTACAGCATGTAGGTTACCGGGTCTCGATCATGTATGTATGTACAGCGTGAAGTTGACAGGGTCTCGGTCATGAATGTATGTACAGCGTGTAGGTGACGGTCTCGCTCATGTATGTACAGCGTGTAGGTGACAAGGTCTCAGTCATGTATGTATGTACAGCGTGTAGGTGACAGGGTCTCGGTCATGTATGTGTGTACAGCGTATAGGTTACCGGCTCTCGGTCATGCATGTATGTACAGCGTGTAGGTGACGGTCTCGGTCATGTATGTATGTACAGCATGTAGGTGACAGGGTCTCGGTCATGTATGTACAGCGTGTAGGTGGCAGGGTCTCGGTCATGTATGTATGTACAGCGTGTAGGGCATACGGTCTCGATCATGTATGTATGTACAGCATGTAGATGGCTGGGTCTCGGTCATGTATGTGTGTACAGCGTGTAGGTTACAGGGTCTCGGTCATGTATGTATGTACAGCGTGTAGGTTACAGGGTCTCGGTCATGTATGTGTGTACAGCGTGTAGGTTACAGGGTCTCGGTCATGTATGTGTGTACAGCGTGTAGGTTACAGGGTCTCGGTCATGTATGTGTGTACAGCGTATAGGTTAAAGGGTCTCGGTCATGTATGTGTGTACAGCGTGTAGGTTACAGGGTCTCGGTCATGTATGTGTGTACAGCGTATAGGTTAAAGGGTCTCGGTCATGTATGTGTGTACAGTGTGTAGGTTACAGGGTCTCGGTCATGTATGTATGTACAGTGTGTAGGTTACAGGGTCTCGGTCATGTATGTACAGCATGTAGGTGTTAGGCTCTCGGTCATGTATGTGTGTACAGCGTGTTGGTTACAGGGTCTCAGTCATGTATGTGAGATGCAGCAGATGTTACATGATGTGGTTTTTTCCGTGTTGTACATTTTATGTTCTCATCTCTCACCGCGCTGCCAGGAAGAACTACACGGGGGCTCTGTATGTGATAGAATGTGCGCTCCACAGCACCTTATAGCTCTTCAAAGAGGTTCTGAGGCAGCTGGTGTTATTTACTGTCTAGTACACACTGCACCTGCTGCAGAACCTCTTTTGAAAGTTTTATATCAAACTGTAATGATTTACAAGAAGCCTCTGCCTGCTTCATCAACAGGATGTTCTGCAGCAGCTGGACCCCAGTGTCCGCTCACACAGCGGCCGATGCTGCGATTATTACATCCGGGGTCTGAGCAGTACGGACCTCTACTTGTGGCATTTATATAACAAACTATCAATCACCCATTATTAACCCCTTAGTGACAAAGCCAAATTTTGGAAATCTGACATGTGTCACTTAACATAGCATAACTCCGTAAAGGTTTTGCATATCCCAGTGATTCTGACATTGTTTTTTGGCCACATGTTGTACTTCATTTAGGTGGTAAAAAAAAGTCCAATAGAATTTGTGTATATTTATTAAAAGTGCCAAAATTGGAAACAGTTTGAAAAAAAAAAATTTTTCACATTTTCAACTGTACTGGCAAAAATCCGTCCGCGGGCATCAGCCCTAACCCTTTAGTTTCCCGACTCCCTCTTCTTATTATATGAATTGCAGCCTAACTACACTTTGTTAAATGAATTCATAAAATTCAAATTAGGCGCGGCCACTTTACCTCCGATCCTGATAAGATCTATAGTGTTTTTCACCAATACTACCAGAAACGATACAAAGACCCGCAAGCCCCCTTGGAGACCCATAACACCGACTTTTATTACCAACTCAAGCTACCCCTTAATTCTAATATAACGGAGGAGGATATAGACTGGGCAATCAAATGCCTTAAGCAGGGGAAGTCATGTATGTATGTACAGTGTGTAGGTAACAGGGTCTCGGTCATGTATGTATGTACAGTGTATAGGTGACAAGGTCTTGATCATGTATGTATGTAAAGCGTGTAGGTTACAGGGTCTCGGTCATGTATGTATGTACAGTGTGTAGGTAACAGGGTCTCGGTCATGTATGTATGTACAGTGTATAGGTGACAGGGTCTTGGTCATGTATGCATGTACAGCATGTAGGTGACAGGGTCTCGGTCATGTATGTATGTTCAGCGTGCAGGTGACAGGGTCTTGGTCATGTATGTATGTACAGCATGTAGGTTACAGGGTCTCGGTCATGTATGTATGTACAGCGTGTAGGTTACAGGGTCTAAAGCATGTATGTATGTACAGCGTGTAGGTTATAGGGTCTCGGTCATGTGTGTATGTACAGCGTGTAGGTTACAGGGTCTAAAGCATGTATGTATGTACTGATCTGGATTATGATTTCTCCAGCAGGCTTTGGGGTATTTTGCCGCTTCCGAATTATATCGTGTGCACACATCATCGACCAGAATCAGACACAAATGCTGGTCTAAAACCGGGAGAGTCTCTACAATGTGTAGAGGCTCAGGCTTTTTATTATAACACATGACAACCGCCCTTCAATGGGCGTGCAACAGATTACATCAGTAACATATAAGATTCTCATTTGTCGGATCGTATAGAATCCCCCACCTCTCTGCCCACCCCCTTCCAAGTGCTGAGGTAGTATGGACTTTTGTCCTAGCTGAAGTCAGCACCGTGTAGTGATGAATCATTGTTTAACTAGCTTCAGGATGGGAGTGGAAGGGGGCTAGGTAAACACTCAGTATTGAACACAGGATATACACATAACACTATAGCCCTTAACTCTTAGAGGTCTCTTGTGCAACTCCTATGTACTTCCTATGTATTTAGCTAACATTAGATCAGACATCCATTGTCTAGCAAATACCATGATTAGATTGTGTGTGTGTCCTTTAAACTCCTGAGCTAAAAGTCATTACAACAGCAAAATACATTTACGTTATACAAATCGATAGACATTTTATACAAAATAATCATCATGTCTATCACAATCCCCCCTTAAAATGTCTATCCTCTAATTCTCTATCTAATTTTCACAGTTTTCTGCGCATGAGCCTATAACTGGAGCGCGTTGAAGGTTCGTTTTAGGGTCTTCAAGGGTGTGTAGGACTTGTCCACTCCTTCTGGGGATGCATCCAGCAAACTCATGGTGGGAGCGGCTTTTCCAGCATCAGTTTCACAGGTCTCTCTGACACAGGGGATAACACAGCAGACTAGAACAGAAAAGGTAACCATCAGTTCACATACAACAGTGACGCCCGTCTGTGCCAGGATCCTTTACCACCCGCTCATCCATGGCGAGTGCTGGTCCCAAAAGTTAGCTCTTTTTAGTCAGTGCGGTCAGCTTCTTAATGACAACTGCGTCTTCACCCGCGGGTCACGTGTCGTCTAGGATGTAGGTACAACAAGTCTCCCCTATCATCTTACAGACACTCCCCTTTTTAGCTAAAGTCATATCTAAGGTCATTCTATTTTGAAAAAGTCATAGTCGAGGTAGGTCCTATTGGTCGACTAGTCCCTATAAGGCGTCTCTAGTATAATTTATAAACCACTGCTAACCATAATAAACATAATTAATCCAATCAACGTTTATTTACCATAATGACCAGGAAAATGGACTCGAATCTAGTTTTAACTTGGTCTCTAATTTTTAAAACTCGTCAGGTACCCCCCTTGGCTATCCTATGATGTCAATGTATACGTGTAGATCAAAACTACCACCAGGGGTCTCTCTTCTCGCTCTAGCATAATGTTACAATACTAGTAGCGTGCACAGGTACGCACGGCGTGGGACTCCCTAATCTTCACCCACACCAATGTCCCTCCTGGAGATAGTCCTAATGGTGAACACGTCCAAGTCGCCTCACCCTTGCGTCAGGGTTTTCCCACTGCCCGTAAGTCCCTACTCCTAGGAGGGGGGATCCCTACCTCACCTCAGAGGGAGGCCATGGATTCCCTGGGCTCATTTCCGGGCATCCATACCCTCTATCTGTACAAGTTAACACCCCACAGGGTGTGCCCTCGCCGGAACCTAAGGTCTTCTGCACTATCCCTGGGCAAATGGGAATTCCACTGACAATCCATCTTAGGAGATCGGGGCAGGCACAGTACTAGTACATTTCTCCTTTTCTTTGGTAGCGTATGTGGTTGGCATTATCGGAACTGGCTCTTCATCTTTTTTAAACAAGGGAAATATTGGTGAGTTCCCCAAAAATCTCCCTCTACCCTGCCTTAATTGCCTGGCAGGTGTAGTTTCCAGGGTAGTCAGTAATACTCTCTCCGGTGCAAAACACTTAAGTAGTTATAGAGTATTCCTTCTTCCATTTCTCACGGACAGTGTAATTAGCGGAAATGTTCGTGAAGAGACTAAGCATCTACAGGGAGATTTAGGGGGACCATCCCCGAGTGTAGTCGGGCACTACCGCACACGCAACAGTTAGACTTGTTGCTCCTGTTAGCATTGTACCTCATCAACTCCAACCAGAGATTCTGGTTAGAGTAGCCAGTCGCTACTGTCAAGGTGTCCTCAAAAGGTAGGGTTGGCTATGATCATCATGTTCGTCAAGGTCTTTATCTTACGGCGGAGGGGGTTAATTATGGGCACGGGACTAAGTGAAGGCTTCCATTCGGCTGCATCTACCATATCCCTTGTTTTAAACTTCCCTAAGGGATCTGTCCTCCCGTACCGGTATGCCCCCAGACTATAAGTCTCCCCGTCCCCCGGGCTTGGATCTCCCATGGTTAATGTAAAAACCGCATTAAAACCAAGCAACATACTAAGTTCAGCCTTCCAATACCTGCTGTCCTTATTATTCTCAAGGAGGGTTATACGACTAATTAGGGATTTCCCGCTCCTATCTTTCTTATTTAAGGCACTTCGCGGTTTATAGGACTAGTCTGTTCCTGCGTTCCATCCCACTAATCCCCAATAATGGCAGTCTTCTCCCCAGACGTTATTAGTGGCGCGAACATATTGTATTCCCCGGGTATATAAGTCATATAACCAGCTGGACGGAGCTAAATCTGGCCTGCGGTGGGATCTTGCGCCTAGACACGGGACTACAATACAATAGTCGAAGGAATATGCGGCTACTTGAGCATTGGACGAGTTATACTAGAAGGTAACCATACCCCCATATTCTTCCGACTAAGGATTCCAGTTGCCACCCTCCTCTCTCACTAGCCCTAACCAGAGTAATGTCTTTGGCACAACTAAGACTGGTCTCCCGGATCTGAAGCTTTCTTACAGTATGAAGCATGGATCCATGTAAGTCTTTCGGCTAGTTTCACAGCTGTGGCAGTAGTCAGAAGCACCTGGTAGGGGCCATCAAATCAGGGCTCAGGAGGGTGCTTCCTGAGGAACTTCTTGACGCACACCCAATCCCCAGGCTGCAAGATATGTGTCCCAGTGTCTGCCTCTGAGTCTGGAAGAGAACACCTGTGCATAGGCTTTGGTTAGTTCTTTAACAACGGAAATCACATACTCAGTCAACACATCAGATTGTAATTGTAACTACTGAGGATAGTAACAACCTAGCCTTGGGGCTAGCCCAAACAATCTCGTAGGGAGATAATGCATGATCCCCCTGGGTTCATATCTAACACTGTATAAGGCTATTGGATGACAGTCTTTCCAAAGTGGCGTCATTTTTAAGTATCTTACTTTTTAGCGTGCCACTACGTCTCTCCACCTTGCCACTACTCTAAAGGTGGTACAGTATGTAAAAGGCCTGGGATACACCCAGAGCAGACATGACATGTTACATTCACCTGCGAAGTTTATACCTCTGTCTGACTCTGAATCACTTCTGGTACCCCATATTCACAGTTTACCTCGTTCATGAGCTTCTTTGCGGTTACCTACTTGTTTACCTTGGTAACAGGGTCGGCCTCCAACCTGCAAAGACATCAACAACAACAAGCACGTAGTCATACTTCCCAACAAGTGGGAGCTGAACGTAGTCAATTTGCAATCCCTGAAATGGGTAGAGTGGTCCCGGCAAGTGTGATGTGGCAAATTTACTTCTGCCCTGACTCACCTATGGCATAGATCATGCTAAACTGGACAAATGATGCAGCAGCTACAGAGAACCCAGAAGTCGCCCAACCTCTTTCAAGCGTCGTCGTCAGTGCTGCTTTACTAGGTGGGTCTTTGCGTCCATCAGCTGGGCCATCATGGGATACAGGAACTGTGGTGGGCAAGTGCTGTTGACCGTTCACCACACGCTGTCCTGTTTCTGCTGCTCCCATATTAGTCCATTTATTCTTTTCTTCCTTGCTGACTTGTAACTGTAAAAGTCTTTAGCATATCAAAGTCCAAATTTTTATCAATGTCCAAAATTTTTACCACTGACTCATGCTGTCAGTATCTTTTCTTCTTTCTTCCACGGCTTGAGGGCCGCTGCCTTTGCTGTGCTGTCAGCGAGGGTGTCGTCTCTCGCCTCTCCAGTGTAGGAATCGGTGCGAACTCTCAACTTTGTCAGGTAGAAGTAGGGCCTCCATGCGACTCTGTACAGCTGCACCATTCTCAATTGGTTGTCCTGCTAAGGTAAAAAAACTGTCTGGCCTTCCATATTGGGCCGTAATCATGAGCTGTGCCAAATGCATACCAGGAGTCAGTGTAAAGGGTTGCCGGTCTTACCTCTCGCCACTCTACTCGCCTCAGTGAGGGCCTTCAATTCCGCTTCTTGTACTGAGACATGCGGAGGCAGAGCTCCTGCTTCTAGGACATCTTGTTGTGTGACCACTGCATATCCGATGTGGAGTCATCAATCCTCACCCTGATACCATCTGCAAAAAGCTCAACATATGCATTATCAACAGGGGTTCTGGTAACTGTTTGCATACCTGCAGTTTCTTACCGAATTAGTACTAAATAATCGTGCTGATGTTCTATTTCACATGGCTCGGAATCTTGTTATCTTATTCCATTTATTTATTTTTTTTCAAACCCAATCGCTGATCTACAACACCTAGATCATCTATGGCCCAGATCACCTCTGCCTCCCCCCTTTTGAACCGGAATACTCAATGGAAAAAGAGTCATTGCGTTCAAACTAGTAAACCAAGAGGCACAAAAACAAGCACTTTGTAGGTCAAGGTGACATTGTATGCAGCGAAGTCTGAGCGAAAATATCCTTTAGATTTTTTTTTTTTTCAGGTCGCAGTTAGCATTTTTTAACACAAGGGGGCGCAACACAAGTCAGATTTTACGTCACCCAGTGTAATAGTATTTCAGGGAAAGTCCAGCGTTTAACTTTCACTCTCCTGTCGGAATATAATTATAGCTGCAGTGTAGACTGACACTAGAATATACAAAAGACTTAAGGAAAAAACTAAAGAATACGGATGAATTAACATCCTACTCTAGGCAATTCAGTCCCTCTTTCTTCACATAAAAAGTAAAATTACTTCATCAAATTGCGTGAAAAAGTTTGCTGGGTGACTATAGGGAAATTATTCCATCTGTAGGAGCCTTCCGTAACATCATCTGTCTGAACATCCATTGGAGAAGCGGGCAGTGGAAAACAGAGCCCCTGGGAACATGAGAGAGCGTCCCCTGTCATGTATTCCTGGTCTCTGCCCCCCATGCATCAACTCCAATCTTCCATGCACTATAAACCAGCTTAGTCATCTACTATGTCCCAAGCTGCATCTCCACAAAGGTTTGTTTCCCTGAACTTATCACACATCCAAAGTGGCCACATCTTGGAGTGTAACAAAGTCTGGTCAAACAAAACCTTACTTCAGACAATCATGATGTTAGCACTGGATACAGTGGCATTGGGGAATATAGGCCTCCCAAATGCAGCAAAATGGCCGCCAGAGGCAGAAAGGGGCGGGGCTACAGATCTCCCAGGTGAGGCAAAATGGCTGCCGGAGGAACGGGCGGGGCCAGGGGCAGCAGCACTCCCAGGTGAGGCAAAATGGCCGCTGGAGGAGGAAGGGGCGGGGCCAGGTCCTGTCCCGGATGGGGAGGGACCGGAAGTAACATCACACACCCTGAAAGTGAGCACATGGGGGGGGAAGTAACTTCAGGGTGGGGGCAGGCCTCACTTCATTTACTGCAGAGTCACACTATGTTGGATTGTAAACATTGCAAGCATGGCCGCCATTACAGGGAGGGGCTGTAGTCAACACAAAGACATTACATTGTTCATTAGCAATACACATACCCCCCTACATGCTTTCCCCTCTTCAATCTCTTAACTACATTATACCTCCTCCTAGCAATCTAAAAACACCTTTCTTTCTGGTAGGCTTCCTGCTCATCTTCTGAAAACTTTCTACAGCCTATCTTATCTGTCCATGACCTGACATTTCTTTCTGCAACTTTTCCTGGTCCTTTCCCATCAGCAACCAAATCACAAGCTCTATGACCTTTGTCCTTGCTCACTTTGCTCAACTCTATGCTACCTGCTTATTCTAGCCTATTCGAAGTTTCTGGACACAATAGTGTTCCTCTTGTAAAATCTGCTTTCTCCAAATCCTTCCAATATAACCTCTCTTTCCCACTCAGATTACAATGCACATTAATTCTACAAAACACAGGGAACGACAAAGTAAACAGAAAGGGTTAATTGGAAAAAACTTTCAGTTCACTCTTATCAGCAGCCCTCCCCCCAACAATAAACACTGCACATTCTTTCTATAGTACCAAACAGACGGGATTACTGGAGAATACCCACAACGGCTCAAGGTATATATCTCATCTACCTTTATAACAGCCCACCGTATACTAGTAATCCCCAAGAGCACTCCTTGTACACGATCTAGACAGGACATTTAGCTATACACAGAGACTGACGATTATTTTCAATGACCAAGAGTTTCTGGAGCCAGCCGTCACAAAGCACGGCTATACCTTTCCACATATGAGAACATAACACGCTCAATCATAAAGGTAAGTATACGTATCATAAATCTTCCTAACCTCACAGTAGTTTTACCTAGGAGCACGTGTCACTGGCGTGTTCCCTCAGACTTAAACAGCCGAGTCCGCCCTCCTGACACATTAACCCTCACAGAATTTATCTCTTGGTCTTGTATACACAGTGTTTAACCGTCTCAGACACAACAGCATACAAAATACCCCTAGACAGGTAACATGGTGATTTTTCCGAGTGGACCGAACTAGAGTTATTACCTGTCTTTCAGTGAAGGTCCAGTCTGGATCAGGAACAGGCAGAAAAGCAGTCAGAACCCAGCTCACATCGGTAGATTTACATAAAGCAATCTTACCGTGTTCTGTAGATTTTCGGGCCCCTGAGTTCTGCGTGCCATCTGCCGATCTCTGTACGTTCCAGGCTGTGACCTCACAGATCCACTCGCTCACCCAGGGACTCCACTGATCTGGATTATGATTTCTCCAGCAGGCTTTGGGGTATTTTGCCGCTTCCGAATTATATCGTGTGCACACATCGTCGACCAGAATCAGACACAAATGCTGGTCTAAAACCGGGAGAGTCTCTACAATGTGTAGAGGCTCAGGCTTTTTATTATAACACATGACAACCGCCCTTCAATGGGCGTGCAACAGATTACATCAGTAACATATAAGATTCTCATTTGTCGGATCGTATAGAATCCCCCACCTCTCTGCCCACCCCCTTCCAAGTGCTGAGGTAGTATGGACTTTTGTCCTAGCTGAAGTCAGCACCGTGTAGTGATGAATCATTGTTTAACTAGCTTCAGGATGGGAGTGGAAGGGGGCTAGGTAAACACTCAGTATTGAACACAGGATATACACATAACACTATAGCCCTTAACTCTTAGAGGTCTCTTGTGCAACTCCTATGTACTTCCTAAGTATTTAGCTAACATTAGATCAGACATCCATTGTCTAGCAAATACCATGATTAGATTGTGTGTGTGTCCTTTAAACTCCTGAGCTAAAAGTCATTACAACAGCAAAATACATTTACGTTATACAAATCGATAGACATTTTATACAAAATAATCATCATGTCTATCACAGTACAGCGTGTAGGTTATAGGGTCTCGGTCATGTGTGTATGTACAGCATGTAGGTGACAGGGTCTCGGTCATGTATGTATGTACAGCATGTAGGTTACAGGGTCTTGGTGATGTATGTACAGCGTGTAGGTTACAGAGTCTCGGTCCTGTATGTATGTACAGTATGTAGGCTACAGGGTCTCGGTCATGTATGTATGTACAGTATGTAGGGGACATGGTCTCGGTCATGTATGTACGTACAGCGTGTAGGTGGCAGGGTCTCGGTTATGTATGTATGTACAGCATGTAGAGAACAGGGTCTTGCTCCTGTATGTATGTACAGTGTGTAGGTTACATGGTCTCGGTCATGTATGTATGTACAGCGTGTAGGTTACAGGGTCTTGGTCATTTATGTATGTACATATGTACAGCGTGTAGGGGACAGGGTCTGGGTCATGTATGTATGTACAGCGTGTAGGTTACATGGTCTCGGTCATGTATGTATGTACAGCGTGTAGGTTACAGGGTCTTGGTCATTTATGTATGTACAGCGTGTAGGGGACAGGGTCTGGGTCAAGTATGTATGTACAGCGTGTAGGTTACATGGTCTCGGTCATGTGTGTATGTATGTACAGCATGTAGGGAACAGGGACTCAGTCATGTATTTATGTACAGCGTGTAGGTTACAGGGTCTCGCTCACATGGTCACGGTAATGTTTGTATGTACAGTATGTAGTGGGTATAGTCTTGGTCATGTATGTATGTACAGCATGTAGGTTACAGGGTCTCGGTCATGTATGTATGTGCAATGTGTAGGTGACAGGGTCTCGGTCCTGTATGTATGTACAGTATGTAGGCTACAGGGTCTCGGTCATGTATGTATGTACAGTATGTAGGGGACATGGTCTCGGTCATGTATGTACGTACAGCGTGTAGGTGGCAGGGTCTCGGTTATGTATGTATGTACAGCATGTAGAGTACAGGGTCTTGCTCCTGTATGTATGTACAGCGTGTAGGTTACATGGTCTCGGTCATGTATGTATGTACAGCGTGTAGGTTACAGGGTCTTGGTCATTTATGTATGTACATATGTACAGCGTGTAGGGGACAGGGTCTGGGTCATGTATGTATGTACAGCGTGTAGGTTACATGGTCTCGGTCATGTATGTATGTACAGCGTGTAGGTTACAGGGTCTTGGTCATTTATGTATGTACAGCGTGTAGGGGACAGGATCTGGGTCAAGTATGTATGTACAGCGTGTAGGTTACATGGTCTCGGTCATGTGTGTATGTATGTACAGCATGTAGGGAACAGGGAATCAGTCATGTATTTATGTACAGCGTGTAGGTTACAGGGTCTCGCTCACATGGTCACGGTAATGTTTGTATGTAGTGGGTATTGTCTTGGTCATGTATGTATGTAGAGCATGTAGGTTACAGGGTCTCGGTCATGTATGTATGTGCAATGTGTAGGTGACAGGGTCTCGGTCATGTTTGTATGTAAAGCGTGTAGGTGACAGGGTCTCTGTCATGTATGTATGTACAGCATGTAAATATCTCAACCCCTCCGTACTCACCAGAATGCACTGCAGATAAGTGATATAATAACTGATCCCCTCCATACTACCCAGAATACACTGCAGATGAGTGATATAATAACTGATCCCCTCCATACTACCCAGAATACACTGCAGATGAGTGATATAATAACTGATCCCCCCCATACTGACCAGAATATACTGTAGATAAGTGATATAATAACTAGAGATGAGCGAACGTACTCGGATAAGCACTACTCGTCCGAGTAATGTGCTTTATCCGAGTACCGCTGTACTCGTCCTGAAAGATTCGGGACGCGCTGCGGAACGGGGAGCTGCAGGGGAGAGCCGGGAGGAACGGAGGGGAGATCTTTCTCTCCTTCTCTCCCGCCCGCTCTGTCCCGCTCCCCGCTGCGACTCACCTGTCAGCAGCGGAGCGCCCCGAATCTTTCAGGACGAGCACAGCGGTACTCGGATAAAGCACATTACTCGGACGAGTAGTGCTTATCCGAGTACGTTCGCTCATCTCTAATAATAACTGATCCCCGCCATACTCACCAGAATGCACTGCAGATAACTGATATAATAACTGATCCTCCTCCATACTAACCAGAATGCACTGCAGGTTACTGATATAATAACTGATCCCCCTCCATACTACCCAGAATACACCACAGATAAGAGATATAATAACTGATCCCCTCCATACTTCCCAGAATACACCACAGATAAGTGATATAATAACTGATCCCCTCCATACTTCCCAGAATACACTGCAGATGAGTGATATAATAACTAATCCCCTCCATACTCACCAGAATGCACTGCAGATAACTGATATAATAACTGATCCTCCTCCATACTACCCAGAATACACTGCAGATAAGTGATAAAATAACTGATCCTCCTCCATATAACCCAGAATACACCTCAGATAAGTCATATAACTGATCCCCTCTATACTCCCCAGAATACACTGCAGATAAGTGATATAATAACTGATCCTCCTCCATATAACCCAGAATACACTGCAGATAAGTGATATAATAACTAATCCCCCCTCTATACTCACCAGAATACACTGCAGATAACTGATATAATAACTGATCCTCCTCCATACTAACCAGAATGCACTGCAGGTTACTGATATAATAACTGATCCCCCTCCATACTACCCAGAATACACCACAGATAAGAGATATAATAACTGATCCCCTCCATACTTCCCAGAATACACCACAGATAAGTGATATAATAACTGATCCCCTCCATACTCACCAGAATACACTGCAGATAAGTGATATAATAACTGATCCCCTCCATACTCACCAGAATACACTGCAGATAAGTGATATCATAACTGATCCCCCTCCATACTACCCAGAATACACTGCAGATAAGTGATATAATAACTGATCCTCCTCTATACTCACCAGAATACACCACAGATAAGTGATATAATAACTGATCCCTTCCATGCTACCCAGAATACACTGCAGATAAGTGATATAATAACTGATCCTCCCCTACACTCACCAGAATACACCGCAGATAAGTGATATAATAACTGACCCCCCTCCATACTCACCAGAATACACTGCAGATAAGTGATTTAACTGATCCCCTCCATACTACCCAGAATACACCTCAGATAAGTGATATAATAACTGATCCCCTCCATACTCACCAGAATACACCTCAGATAAGTGATATAATAACTGATCCCCTCCATACTACCCAGAATACACCTCAGATAAGTGATATAACTGATCCTCTCTATACTCCCCAAAATACACTGCAGATAAGTGACATAATAACTGATCCTCCTCCATATAACCCAGAATACACTGCAGATAAGTGATATAATAACTGATCCCCCTCCATACTCACCAGAATACACTGCAGATAAGTGATATAATAACTGATCCCCTCCATACTCACCAGAATACACTGCAGATAAGTGATATAACTGATCCCCTCCATACTCACCAGAATACACTGTAGATAAGTGATATAATAACTGACCCCCTCCATACAACCCAGAATACACTACAGATAAGTGATATAATAACTGATCCCCTCCATACTCCCCAGAATACACTGTAGATAAGTGATATAATAACTGATCCCCTCTCCATACTGACCAGAATACACGGCAGATAAGTGATATAATAACTGATCCCCTCTCCATACTGACCAGAATACACGGCAGATAAGTGATATAATAACGGATTCCCACTCCATACTCACCAGAATACAATGCAGATAAGTGATATAATAACTGACCCCCTCCATACTCCCCAGAATACACTACAGATAAGTGATATAATAACTGATCCCTTCCATACTAACCAGAATACACTGCAGATAAGTGATATAATAACTGATCCCCCTCCATACTCCCCAGAATACACTGCAGATATGTGATATAATAACTGATCCCCTCCATACTCACCAGAATACACCGCAGATAAGTGATATAGTAACTGCCCCCTCCATACTCACCAGAATACACTGCAAATAAGTGATATAATAACTGCCCCCCTCCATACTCACCAGAATACACTGTAGATAAGTGATATAATAACTGACCCCCTCCATACTACCCAGAATACACTGCAGATAAGTGATATAACTGATCCCCTCCATACTCCCCACAATACACTGCAGATAAGTGATATAATAACTGATCCCCCTCCATACTCCCCAGAATACACTGTAGATAAGTGATATAATAACTGATCCCCTCTCCATACTGACCAGAATACACGGCAGATAAGTGATATAATAACGGATTCCCACTCCATACTCACCAGAATACACTGCAGATAAGTGATATAATAACTGACCCCCTCCATACTCACCAGAATACACTGCAGATAAGTGATATAATAACTGACCCCCTCCATACTCACCAGAATACACTGCAGATAAGTGATATAATAACTGACCCCCTCCATACTCCCCAGAATACACTACAGATAAGTGATATAATAACTGATCCCCTCCATACTCCCCAGAATACACTGCAGATAAGTGATATAATAACTGATCCCCCTCCATACTCCCCAGAATACACTGTAGATAAGTGATATAATAACTGATCCCCTTCATACTCACCAGAATACACTGCAGATAAGTAATATAATAACTGACCCCCTCCATACTCACCAGAATACACCGCAGATAAGTGATATAATAACTGATCCCCTCCATACTCACCAGAATACACCACAGATAATTGATATAATAACTGATCCCCTCCATACTCCCCAGAATACACTGCAGATAAGTGATATAACTGACCCCCCTCCATACTCACCAGAATACACTGCAGATAAGTAATATAATAACTGACCCCCTCCATACTCACCAGAATACACTGCAGATAAGTGATATAATAACTGATCCCCCTCCATACTCACCAGAATACACTGCAGATAAGTGATATAATAACTGACCCCCTCCATACTCCCCAGAATACACTACAGATAAGTGATATAATAACTGATCCCCTCCATACTCCCCAGAATACACTGCAGATAAGTGATATAATAACTGATCCCCCTCCATACTCCCCAGAATACACTGTAGATAAGTGATATAATAACTGATCCCCTCTCCATACTGACCAGAATACACGGCAGATAAGTGATATAATAACTGATCCCCTCCATACTCACCAGAATACACTGCAGATAAGTGATATAATAACTGACCCCTCCATACTCACCAGAATACACTGCAGATAAGTGATATAATAACTGACCCCCTCCATACTCACCAGAATACACTGCAGATAAGTGATATAATAACTGATCCCCTCCATACTCCCCACAATACACTGCAGATAAGTGATATAATAACTGATCCCCCTCCATACTCCCCAGAATACACTGTAGATAAGTGATATAATAACTGATCCCCTCTCCATACTGACCAGAATACACGGCAGATAAGTGATATAATAACGGATTCCAACTCCATACTCACCAGAATACACTGCAGATAAGTGATATAATAACTGACCCCCTCCATACTCACCAGAATACACTGCAGATAAGTGATATAATAACTGACCCCCTCCATACTAACCAGAATACACAGCAGATAAGTGATATAATAACTGACCCCCTCCATACTCCCCAGAATACACTACAGATAAGTGATATAATAACTGATCCCCTCCATACTCCCCAGAATACACAGCAGATAAGTGATATAATAACTGATCCCCCTCCATACTCCCCAGAATACACTGTAGATAAGTGATATATTAACTGATCCCCTTCATACTCACCAGAATACACTGCAGATATGTGATATAATAACTGATCCCCTCCATACTCACCAGAATACACCGCAGATAAGTGATATAGTAACTGCCCCCTCCATACTCACCAGAATACACTGCAGATAAGAGATATAATAACTGATCCCCCTCCATACTCACCAGAATACACTGCAAATAAGTGATATAATAACTGACCCCCTCCATACTCCCCAGAATACACTACAGATAAGTGATATAATAACTGATCCCCTCCATACTCCCCAGAATACACTGCAGATAAGTGATATAATAACTGATCCCCTCTCCATACTGACCAGAATACACGGCAGATAAGTGATGTAATAACTGATCCCCTCCATACTCACCAGAATACACTGCAGATAAGTGATATAATAACTGATCCCCCTCCATACTCCCCAGAATACACTGTAGATAAGTGATATAATAACTGATCCCCTCTCCATACTGACCAGAATACACGGCAGATAAGTGATATAATAACGGATTCCCACTCCATACTCACCAGAATACACTGCAGATAAGTGATATAATAACTGACCCCCTCCATACTCACCAGAATACACTGCAGATAAGTGATATAATAACTGACCCCCTCCATACTAACCAGAATACACTGCAGATAAGTGATATAATAACTGACCCCCTCCATACTCCCCAGAATACACTACAGATAAGTGATATAATAACTGATCCCCTCCATACTCCCCAGAATACACAGCAGATAAGTGATATAATAACTGATCCCCCTCCATACTCCCCAGAATACACTGTAGATAAGTGATATATTAACTGATCCCCTTCATACTCACCAGAATACACTACAGATATGTGATATAATAACTGATCCCCTCCATACTCACCAGAATACACCGCAGATAAGTGATATAGTAACTACCTCCTCCATACTCACCAGAATACACTGCAAATAAGTGATATAATAACTGCCCCCCTCCATATTCACCAGAATACACCACAGATAAGTGATATAATAACTGATCCCCTCCATACTCCCCAGAATACACTGCAGATAAGTGATATAATAACTGATCCCCTCCATACTCCCCAGAATACACTGCAGATAAGTGATATAACTGACCCCCCTCCATACTCACCAGAATACACTGCAGATAAGTAATATAATAATTGACCCCCTCCATACTCACCAGAATACACTGCAGATAAGTGATATAATAACTGATCCCTCTCCATACTCACCAGAATACACCGCAGATAAGTTATATAATAACTGATCCCCTCCATACTCACCAGAATACACCGCAGATAAGTGATATAATAACTGACCCCCCTCCATACTCACCAGAATACACTGCAGATAAGTGATTTAACTGATCCCCTCCATACTACCCAGAATACACCTCAGATAAGTGATATAATAACTGATCCCCTCCATACTCACCAGAATACACCTCAGATAAGTGATATAATAACTGATCCCCTCCATACTACCCAGAATACACCTCAGATAAGTGATATAACTGATCCTCTCTATACTCCCCAAAATACACTGCAGATAAGTGACATAATAACTGATCCTCCTCCATATAACCCAGAATACACTGCAGATAAGTGATATAATAACTGATCCCCCTCCATACTCACCAGAATACACTGCAGATAAGTGATATAATAACTGATCCCCTCCATACTCACCAGAATACACTGCAGATAAGTGATATAACTGATCCCCTCCATACTCACCAGAATACACTGTAGATAAGTGATATAATAACTGACCCCCTCCATACAACCCAGAATACACTACAGATAAGTGATATAATAACTGATCCCCTCCATACTCCCCACAATACACTGCAGATAAGTGATATAATAACTGATCCCCCTCCATACTCCCCAGAATACACTGTAGATAAGTGATATAATAACTGATCCCCTCTCCATACTGACCAGAATACACGGCAGATAAGTGATATAATAACGGATTCCCACTCCATACTCACCAGAATACAATGCAGATAAGTGATATAATAACTGACCCCCTCCATACTCCCCAGAATACACTACAGATAAGTGATATAATAACTGATCCCTTCCATACTAACCAGAATACACTGCAGATAAGTGATATAATAACTGATCCCCCTCCATACTCCCCAGAATACACTGCAGATATGTGATATAATAACTGATCCCCTCCATACTCACCAGAATACACCGCAGATAAGTGATATAGTAACTGCCCCCTCCATACTCACCAGAATACACTGCAAATAAGTGATATAATAACTGCCCCCCTCCATACTCACCAGAATACACTGTAGATAAGTGATATAATAACTGACCCCCTCCATACTACCCAGAATACACTGCAGATAAGTGATATAACTGATCCCCTCCATACTCCCCACAATACACTGCAGATAAGTGATATAATAACTGATCCCCCTCCATACTCCCCAGAATACACTGTAGATAAGTGATATAATAACTGATCCCCTCTCCATACTGACCAGAATACACGGCAGATAAGTGATATAATAACGGATTCCCACTCCATACTCACCAGAATACACTGCAGATAAGTGATATAATAACTGACCCCCTCCATACTCACCAGAATACACTGCAGATAAGTGATATAATAACTGACCCCCTCCATACTCACCAGAATACACTGCAGATAAGTGATATAATAACTGACCCCCTCCATACTCCCCAGAATACACTACAGATAAGTGATATAATAACTGATCCCCTCCATACTCCCCAGAATACACTGCAGATAAGTGATATAATAACTGATCCCCCTCCATACTCCCCAGAATACACTGTAGATAAGTGATATAATAACTGATCCCCTTCATACTCACCAGAATACACTGCAGATAAGTAATATAATAACTGACCCCCTCCATACTCACCAGAATACACCGCAGATAAGTGATATAATAACTGATCCCCTCCATACTCACCAGAATACACCACAGATAATTGATATAATAACTGATCCCCTCCATACTCCCCAGAATACACTGCAGATAAGTGATATAACTGACCCCCCTCCATACTCACCAGAATACACTGCAGATAAGTAATATAATAACTGACCCCCTCCATACTCACCAGAATACACTGCAGATAAGTGATATAATAACTGATCCCCCTCCATACTCACCAGAATACACTGCAGATAAGTGATATAATAACTGACCCCCTCCATACTCCCCAGAATACACTACAGATAAGTGATATAATAACTGATCCCCTCCATACTCCCCAGAATACACTGCAGATAAGTGATATAATAACTGATCCCCCTCCATACTCCCCAGAATACACTGTAGATAAGTGATATAATAACTGATCCCCTCTCCATACTGACCAGAATACACGGCAGATAAGTGATATAATAACTGATCCCCTCCATACTCACCAGAATACACTGCAGATAAGTGATATAATAACTGACCCCTCCATACTCACCAGAATACACTGCAGATAAGTGATATAATAACTGACCCCCTCCATACTCACCAGAATACACTGCAGATAAGTGATATAATAACTGATCCCCTCCATACTCCCCACAATACACTGCAGATAAGTGATATAATAACTGATCCCCCTCCATACTCCCCAGAATACACTGTAGATAAGTGATATAATAACTGATCCCCTCTCCATACTGACCAGAATACACGGCAGATAAGTGATATAATAACGGATTCCCACTCCATACTCACCAGAATACACTGCAGATAAGTGATATAATAACTGACCCCCTCCATACTCACCAGAATACACTGCAGATAAGTGATATAATAACTGACCCCCTCCATACTAACCAGAATACACTGCAGATAAGTGATATAATAACTGACCCCCTCCATACTCCCCAGAATACACTACAGATAAGTGATATAATAACTGATCCCCTCCATACTCCCCAGAATACACAGCAGATAAGTGATATAATAACTGATCCCCCTCCATACTCCCCAGAATACACTGTAGATAAGTGATATATTAACTGATCCCCTTCATACTCACCAGAATACACTACAGATATGTGATATAATAACTGATCCCCTCCATACTCACCAGAATACACCGCAGATAAGTGATATAGTAACTACCACCTCCATACTCACCAGAATACACTGCAAATAAGTGATATAATAACTGCCCCCCTCCATATTCACCAGAATACACCACAGATAAGTGATATAATAACTGATCCCCTCCATACTCCCCAGAATACACTGCAGATAAGTGATATAATAACTGATCCCCTCCATACTCCCCAGAATACACTGCAGATAAGTGATATAACTGACCCCCCTCCATACTCACCAGAATACACTGCAGATAAGTAATATAATAATTGACCCCCTCCATACTCACCAGAATACACTGCAGATAAGTGATATAATAACTGATCCCTCTCCATACTCACCAGAATACACCGCAGATAAGTGATATAATAACTGATCCCCTCCATACTCACCAGAATACACCACAGATAAGTGATATAATAACTGATCCCCTCCATACTCCCCAGAATACACTGCAGATAAGTGATATAACTGACCCCCCTCCATACTCACCAGAATACACTGCAGATAAGTAATATAATAACTGACCCCCTCCATACTCACCAGAATACACTGCAGATAAGTGATATAATAACTGATCCCCCTCCATACTCACCAGAATACACTGCAGATAAGTGATATAATAACTGATCCCCCTCCATACGCCCCTGAATACACTGCAGATAAGTGATATAATAACTGATCCCCCTCCATACTCACCAGAATACACTGCAGATAAGTGATATAATAACTGATCCCCCTCCATACTCACCAGAATACACTGCAGATAAGTGATATAATAACTGATCCCCCTCCATACTCACCAGAATACACTGCAGATAAGTGATATAATAACTGATCCCCCTCCATACTCACCAGAATACACTGCAGATAAGTGATATAATAACTCATCCTCCACCATACTACCCAGAATACACTGCAGATAAGTGATATAATAACTGATCCCCTCCATACTCACCAGAATACACCACAGATAAGTGATATAATAACTGATCCCCTCCATACTCCCCAGAATACACTGCAGATAAGTGATATAACTGACCCCCCTCCATACTCACCAGAATACACTGCAGATAAGTAATATAATAACTGACCCCCTCCATACTCACCAGAATACACTGCAGATAAGAGATATAATAACTGATCCCCCTCCATACTCACCAGAATACACTGCAGATAAGTGATATAATAACTGACCCCCTCCATACTCACCAGAATACACTACAGATAAGTGATATAATAACTGATCCCCTCCATACTCCCCAGAATACACTGCAGATAAGTGATATAATAACTGATCCCCCTCCATACTCCCCAGAATACACTGTAGATAAGTGATATAATAACTGATCCCCTCTCCATACTGACCAGAATACACGGCAGATAAGTGATATAATAACTGATCCCCTCCATACTCACCAGAATACACTGCAGATAAGTGATATAATAACTGATCCCCTCCATACTCACCAGAATACACTGTAGATAAGTGATATAATAACTGACCCCCTCCATACTACCCAGAATACACTACAGATAAGTGATATAATAACTGATCCCCTCCATACTCCCCACAATACACAGCAGATAAGTGATATAATAACTGATCCCCCTCCATACTCCCCAGAATACACTGTAGATAAGTGATATAATAACTGATCCCCTCTCTATACTGACCAGAATACACGGCAGATAAGTGATATAATAACGGAATCCCACTCCATACTCACCAGAATACACTGCAGATAAGTGATATAATAACTGACCCCCTCCATACTCACCAGAATACACTGCAGATAAGTGATATAATAACTGACCCCCTCCATACTAACCAGAATACACTGCAGATAAGTGATATAATAACTGACCCCCTCCATACTCCCCAGAATACACTACAGATAAGTGATATAATAACTGATCCCCTCCATACTCCCCAGAATACACAGCAGATAAGTGATATAATAACTGATCCCCCTCTATACTCCCCAGAATACACTGTAGATAAGTGATATATTAACTGATCCCCTTCATACTCACCAGAATACACTGCAGATATGTGATATAATAACTGATCCCCTCCATACTCACCAGAATACACCGCAGATAAGTGATATAGTAACTGCCCCCTCCATACTCACCAGAATACACTGCAAATAAGTGATATAATAACTGCCCCCCTCCATATTCACCAGAATACACCACAGATAAGTGATATAATAACTGATCCCCTCCATACTCCCCAGAATACATTGCAGATAAGTGATATAATAACTGATCCCCTCCATACTCCCCAGAATACACTGCAGATAAGTGATATAACTGACCCCCCTCCATACTCACCAGAATGCACTGCAGATAAGTAATATAATAATTGACCCCCTCCATACTCACCAGAATACACTGCAGATAAGTGATATAATAACTGATCCCTCTCCATACTCACCAGAATGCACCGCAGATAAGTGATATAATAACTGATCCCCCTCCATACTCACCAGAATACACCACAGATAAGTGATATAATAACTGATCCCCTCCATACTCCCCAGAATACACTGCAGATAAGTGATATAACTGACCCCCCTCCATACTCACCAGAATACACTGCAGATAAGTAATATAATAACTGACCCCCTCCATACTCACCAGAATACACTGCAGATAAGTGATATAATAACTGATCCCCCTCCATACTCACCAGAATACACTGCAGATAAGTGATATAATAACTGATCCCCCTCCATACTCACCAGAATACACTGCAGATAAGTGATATAATAACTCATCCTCCACCATACTACCCAGAATACACTGCAGATAAGTGATATAAGAAATGATCCTCCTCCATACTCACCAGAATACACCGCAGATAAGTGATATAATAACTGATCTCCTCCATACTCACCAGAATACACTGTAGATAAGTGAAGGAGAAGCACAATGAGGGGGAACATCTTCCTCATCCTGATACATTGGAGACCCCGAGTGACGGGAACATAAAGAACTTCTCCTACAAACACCTGGAGCCGTCAGTCAGTGACTCCGCAGACTGGAGGCGGAGCTCAACTCTGATTGGACGGAAGGTATCCTCTCCACCAATAGTAAAATAAATCTGCGGCTGGTCATCAGTTGCCGGGCAGAGTGAGGCCGGAGAGGTTAGACGGCGGAGAAAGTGAAAGTAAGATGTTGGGATTTACCAGAAATAATGGAGATTTCTAGAGAAGTGTGAGGAGCTGATAATGAGGAGTAAGCCGGGCAGGGAGGTCTGCTGGGTCTGTGGGGTGTGAGGAGCTGATAATGAGGAGTAAGCCGGGCAGGGAGGTCTGCTGGGTCTGTGAGGTGTGAGGAGCTGATAATGAGGAGTAAGCCGGGCAGGGAGGTCTGCTGGGTCTGTGGGGTCCGCTGTGATCACCATGGTGATGTGTAATAATAACGCCTCTGTCCACCATTGTGTCGCTCTCCTCATCAGCTTCTCATTGCTCTGTGGAGGACAGAATGGCGCGGCGAGCTCCGCGGTTCCATCCGGCGACAACAAGCGATATCTGACCGATGATAAAGGGGAATGATGATGAATGTGACGTATCTGTGAGGACAGAAGCCTGACAGCGGTGTGACCAGAGCCGGACGGACACCGCCGTCACCACGGAGATATATTCATCGCTGGAGACGCCATTTACTGTATAATCACCGCTGACATCCATGTAATGTCCTGTACAGAGAGCAGCGGCCGTAGGAGGAGATGTCACCGCACCGCAGTACCCAAGTACTGCAGCTAACTGCTGCTATAGAGACGGACATTATAGCAGAGCGTGTAAGAACTGCAGAATGGCGCCCTCCTCAGGGAGCGTCCATACAGGGCGGGATATACAGAATATCCCCCAGAAATCTGCAGCAGCGGGAAAACATCACAAACGCCTTATAAACCCGTATAGACGGACCCCCAGGTCGGTCTAACATGACAGGATTTGAATTGCGGATTCCATGATCGCCGTCTGCACGGAGGATACGAGGTATAACGCAGGCATTGAAATTCTTGTATTTTCCTTCACACTCACGAGTACAAGTTGCGTATTCCGTGAGCATTAAAAAAAAAATCGAAGCAAGTCCAATTTTAACATGGATTCTGCATGGTTCGCCTCCATGGAAGTCAGTGTATGCACGCATCCTGCCGCCAGTACACAATAAACATGGCGTATAAGCGGTGTAATTACTTGGAACTCGGTATCAGAAAACATAAAGGAGAGAATCTCACCAGAGGGATGTGCTACTACTCTCTGGTGTCGTTTCCATGTCTGCGATCTTTCTTCCGAATGGACAATTCGCTGTGCATACGTGTACATCCGCATTGAAAACCGCACGCATCCGCCATCTTCTGTGACCATTCACAATTACTTTTCGCGATGGTTCGCTGGTCTGCCGCTGCAGATATCCGCATGTATCACATGCGCACGTTTTACGCGCTGCGAGACGCTCATTAACAGCTCCCATTATTTACAATGTGGCTCCTTACAGGGTTGATGTTTCTCTTGCAGACTGAACAATCCCATCCCCCCCTCTTGTCTTGTGAGTCTCGTATGATAATAATAGGTGTGACTGTGCTGTCTACCGCATATGGCGCAGCACAGAGACGGGGTGTCCGTGTGCCGTGTGATGTGACTGTGCCGTCTACCGCATATGGCGCAGCACAGAGACGGGGTGTCCGTGTGCCGTGTGCTGCGAGTCGCGTACAAGAATCCCGGACACAACTCGCTATCGGCGGTGTAAATACGGCCCTGGTGATGCCGACAGAAGTGAGGGTTTAGCTGATGGGAACCAACTGCCAGAATATATGTGGATCCGAGCTGAGCTGAGCGAGCGCCACTACTCCTCGCTGCCAGAATATATGTGGATCCGAGCTGAGCGAGCGCCACTACTCCTCGCTGTCCGGAGTTAAAGGGCCACTCCAGGGATTCATTTTTTAATACACTCGTGCTTCAGCTATCCCCCAGTATATATATATATATATATATATATATCGCCTGGTGTTACCTTGGTTAGTTATTCCCTTCTTTCCGGCCTCTCTTTCCCCAGATGGTCATGTGATCTCATTTCTGACCGCTCAGATCTACTTGGGGTTATGGATTCACTTTCTAGTCAGATTCTCAGTCTGTGTGATGCTGTTACATGGATCTACCACAGGAGGCACTGCTAGACAGGACACTACTGTCAGAGTTACTGATGATGATGACACAGCTCCTGTCACACAGCTATAATAGAGAAGATCACAGCTCATCCTCCTGTCTGTGTACTTGTGCCTTGTAGCATATTAAGGTTAATAAACAATCTAAATGAGAATTAAACTGTCACCCCTGCAGACACAAATGGTATAGTCTCAGCCTCATGGGATTGATTGAAAGTAAGAAAAGCTCAGCCTCAAGATGATGCCTGAGAAGTATCAGACAGGAGGCTGCACTGCAAGGAAGTGACTGGAATACACAGAGGAGACCTCCAGAGTGTGACAGGCAATCAGGTGAGGGGGGCAGGGATGGAAAAAGGTGTTTTTGTCAGTCGCCCTAAAACCTTTGTGTCAAGCCTATGGCAACCTTAGCCACCTGCAGTGCATCCATCAATGTTATTGGGACACTGCAGCCATAGGCCTGTGATTGTTAACACTTTATATGTCTTTTTTCACAAAAGTGATTAGAAGACTCTAATATTAAATAACAAAACTGACAGTTGACGCCATCATGTGGGCACTATATGGCCGGGTTATGGGGCAGCTCACAACTAGACTAATTCAGGGGCATCACCAATAGCAACGGTTATATTCTGGGTGTGACAGAAGGTTTAGTGCTGACCATGAGAAACACATCCAGATATACTGCTGCACCCAAAATAAATGTATCTGTAGATATCAGCCTTTATTAGGTGCACAAGTATAATAATGGCCGACCTGCTGAATTACCCATAAGGCCGCTGTCACACAGACGGATTCTGGGCAGGATTTTGAATCAGTATTTATGAGCCAACAACCAGGAGGGGAACCTACAGAGAGAATGTATGATGGAAGGATCCGCACCTCTTGTGTATTCTGCAGGGCGGATTGGGAACTTAAAGCGACCCTGGAGAAACTCTAAAAGTGTCCCTATTCAGAACATGGAAAATATTAGGTTGGGCACAAAGTAGAAGCTGAATGAGAGCGTTTGAACTTGGAGACATCGGATAAATCTGCCCACAGCCGGCTGTACTGCACCCAGTGATAGACGGGCAGCTCCAAATATGAGATATTCTATGCCATGTTTATAAATACTATTCTGAAACCTGCGGCTGAGTGAGGCAGCGCTGAAGTGAGGTCCGAAGATGTGGGGCGTGGCCTGGGGGAACCACGGCTGTATGTAGGGTTCACGCTGTCCTAGGCAGGTTTAGTGCTCACGCCCCCTATTGGTGAGTCAGGTTAAAGCTTCTACCCATACACTGCAGGTAGCTGTCAGCCCAACACATTATATATCGACAGCTATCCCCCCCTTCCCTTCCCCAACAACCCTGTACAGAGGTGTAACTTGAAGCTTCTGGGCCCCAATGCAAAATCTGTAATAGGACCTGCATCCTCCGCATCCCCCATAGCTATACCCCTGACCCCATACACTCTCAGCCGACAGTGTATGGGTTTCTATTGTGGAGAAGGGCACAGCAACAGAATCAAAGCTTACTAAATAGATGCAATACCAGAATAGAACTTACTACATAGATACAATCCCCCTCCTCAACAACCCCGTACACATAGACTCTCAGCCAACGGTGTAGGGGTTTTTTGTTGGGGGGAAGGGCACAGCAACAAAATCAAAGCTTACTAAATAGATACAATACCAGAACAAAGCTTACTTCATAGATACAGTACCAGAACTGAGCTTAGAACACAGATACAATACCAGAACCAAGCTTACTACAGTGATACAGTACCAGAAAGGGGTTTACTACATAGATATGAAACTAGAAATAAGCTTACATTTGCCGGTGTCAGAAACATATATCCACCACTGTAAAAAAATTGATGAACTAATCCATCAGTAGCAGCATATAGCCGTGTACAGTTGCATCCCCGATTTCAGTAGTTCCCAAACTTTTTCAGCCACGGAGCCCTTCATGAAGCAAAAGTTTCTCATGTAGCCCCATGGAGGGTGTGGTCAGGGGAGGGGTTAGGGGCGTGGCTTATCATGACATATACATTTTATCTCTGTTGTTATAAAAAGGACAGGGCCATTTAAAAAAAAAAAAAGAAACAACAGGGAGGAACGCTGGGGCGCTGGATGGGTTATGGATATACATTATATTTAAAGTTAACATACTGCGGAATTAAATCTCGCACCACATGTCAATATCCGTACCGGTTTTGGGCAGATTTTTTCCAAAGCATTTGGATGAAGCTTTCAAAATCTCATCCACTTTGCTGCTACAGCTACTGTAAATTCTGCAGCAAATCCACCCCGTGTAGTAATAGTGACCCCCTATATTGGTGGCCCCAGTAGTAATAGTGACCCCTGTTGCTGCCCCAGTAGTAATGGCATCCCCCACAATGGCCCCCATAGTAATAATAACCCCCTCAGTAATATTAACCCCACAGTAGCCACAGTAATATTAACCCCACAACAGCAATATTAACCCTCCAACCCATTTCATTACCTCCTCCGCTGTGCGCTGATCCCTGGTGCACACTGACAGCAGTGTGTGAGCCCGGAACGATTCCTCCCCGAGTCCTCTCCTGCGGAACTGAGGAGGAGAGAACTCAGGGGAGGAGGATCCTGGTGCAAACTGACATCAGAGTATGCAGCGGGGTCAGTGTCGCAGTGTGATTACCTGTGGGGGGCGTGGCTGCAGTACCCCAGCCGGTAATCACTACAGTGGTGAGCGGCCGTCGGAGCCCCTGACTGTCACTTGCGGAGCCCTGTTCGGGAACAGCTGCTCTGTTCTGTAGTATTCCTGGAATCTCACGTAGTTTAAGCCGGTGTCACTCGATGCGTACTAGTTGTTGAATATCAGATGAGCGTCGCACCAACATTCTGCAACTATTGTCACCGAGGCAGTAATTCTTCAAATAAATCTAAAGGTAGTCACTGAAGAAGAATCTATTAAAATTACTAACTTTATTAATGAAAATTTAAAATCAAACTGGACAGAACAAAACATACATCGCTTGTTGAGGTGTTAGAAATAATAACCCTTCACTCTATAATTAGATAAACCGTTTGTCAATTATCCCGCTATCTAATGGGTATTTGGTGTCAAAACCCCAAGTCCATATTTAGACAGTACGTGGGATGACGACCTTCCATTTTTAATCAGATGCGGTCATTCAATCAAGTAGGGTTTAACCCTCTTTTTATTAGTAACCAACACAGGGAGTTCCATTCATTGGGTACTCCGAGGTAAATCAAAAATTCCAGATAGAGAGAAAGATATTGTGAGTGTTGTGATAACACAGAGCTGCACCTTATAAGCTTAATGTAACCTCAGCAGCATAAGAAATAGCAACCAATGACAGCGTAGCGTTCATTTTAGCTCAGCAGTATAAGAAATAGCAACCAATCACGGGTCAGCTTTCATTTTACCTCAGCAGTATGAGAAATAGCAACCAATGACAGTGCAGCGTTAATGTTACCTCAGCAGTATAAGAGCAACCAATCACAGCACAGCTTTCATGTTACCTCAGCAGTATAAGAAATAGCAACCAATCACAGCGCAGCTTTCATTTTACCTTAGCAGTATAAGAAATAGCAACCAATGACAGCACAGCTTTCATGTAACCTCAGCAGTATAAGAAATAGCAACCAATGACAGCGTAGCGTTCATTTTACCTCAGCAGTATAAGAAATAGCAAACAATCACAGCACAGCTTTCATGTTACCTCAGCAGCATAAGAAATAGCAACCAATCACAGCACAGCTTTCATGTTACCTCAGCAGCATAAGAAATAGCAACCAATGACAGCGCAGCGTTCATGTTACCTCAGCAGCATAAGAAATAGCAACCAATGACAGCGCAGCGTTCATTTTACCTCAGCAGTATAAGGAATAGCAAAAAATCACAGCGCCGCTTTAATGTTACCTCAGCAGCATAAGAAATAGCAACCAATCACAACGCAGCTTTCATTTTACCTGAGCAGTATAAGAATGAGCAACCAATCACAGCACAGCTTTTATGTTACCTCAGCAGTATAAGAAATAGCAACCAATGACAGCGTAGCGTTCATTTTAGCTCAGCAGTATAAGAAATAGCAACCAATCACAGCACAGCGTTCATGTTACCTCAGCAGTATAAGAGCAACCAATCACAGCACAGCTTTCATGTTACCTCAGCAGCATAAGAAATAGCAACCAATGACAGCGTAGCGTTCATTTTACCTCAGCAGTATAAGAAATAGCAACCAATCACGGGGCAGCTTTCATTTTACCTCAGCAGTATGAGAAATAGCAACCAATGACAGCGCAGCGTTCATTTTACCTCAGCAGTATGAGAAATAGCAACCAATCACAGCGCAGCTTTCATTTTACCTTAGCAGTATAGGAAATAGCAACCAATGACAGCACAGCTTTTATGTTACATCAGCAGTATAAGAAATAGAAACCAATCACAGTGCAGCTTTCATTTTACCTCAGCAGTATAAGAAATAGCAACCAATCACAGCACAGCTTTCATGTAACCTCAGCAGCATATGAAATAGCAACCAATGACAGCACAGCATTTATGTTACATCAGCAGTATAAGAAATAGAAACCAATCACAGCACAGCTTTTATGTTACATCAGCAGTATAAGAAATAGCAACCAATCACAGTGCAGCTTTCATTTTACCTCAGCAGTATAAGAAATAGCAACCAATCACAGCACAGCTTTCATGTAACCTCAGCAGCATATGAAATAGCAACCAATGACAGCGCAGCGTTCATTTTACCTCAGCAGTATGAGAAATAGCAACCAATCACAGCGCAGCTTTCATGTAACCTCAGCAGCATAAGAAATAGCAACCAATCACAGTGCAGCTTTTATTTTACCTCAGGGCTATAGGAAATAGCAACCAATCACAGTGCAGCTTTTATGTTACCTCAGCAGTATAGGAAATAGCAACCAATCACAGTACAGCTTTCATTTTACCTCAGCAGCATAGGAAATAGCAACCAATGACAGTGAAGCGTTCATGTTACCTCAGCAGTATAAGAAATAGCAACCATTCACAGTGCAGCTTTTATTTTACCTCGGGGCTATAGGAAATAACAACCAATCACAGCACGGCTTTCATGCTACCTCAGCAGTATGAGAAATAGCAACCAATGACAGCGCAGCTTTCATGTAACCTCAGCAGTATGAGAAATAGCAACCAATCACAGCACAGCTTTTATGTTACCTCAGCAGTATAAGAAATAGCAACCAATCACAGCACAGCTTTCATGTTACCTCAGCAGCATAAGAAATAGCAACCAATGACAGCGTAGCGTTCATTTTACCTCAGCAGTATAAGAAATAGCAACCAGTCACCGGGCAGCTTTCATTTTACCTCAGCAGTAGGAGAAATAGCAACCAATGACAGTGCAGCGTTCATTTTACCTCAGCAGTATGAGAAATAGCAACCAATCACAGCGCAGCTTTCATTTTACCTTAGCAGTATGGGAAATAGCAACCAATCACAGCACAGCTTTTATGTTACATCAGCAGTATAAGAAATAGCAACGAAAGACAAAGCAGCTTTCATTTTACCTCAGCAGCATAAGAATTAGCAACCAATCACAACACAGCTTTCATTTTACCTCAGCAGTATAAGAAAGAGCAACCAATCACAACACAGCTTTCATTTTACCTCAGCAGTATAAGAAATAGCAACCAATCACAGCACAGCTTTCATGTTACCTCAGCAGCATAAGAAATAGCAACCAATGACAGCGTAGCGTTCATTTTACCTCAGCAGTATAAGAAATAGCAACCAATCACGGGGCAGCTTTCATTTTACCTCAGCAGTATGAGAAATAGCAACCAATGACAGCACAGCGTTCATCTTACTTCAGCAGTATAAGAGCAACCAATCACAGCGCAGCTTTCATTTTACCTCAGCAGTATAAGAAATAGCAACCAATCACAGCGCAGCGTTCATGTTACTTCAGCAGTATAAGAGCAACCAATCACAGCAGAGCTTTCATTTTACCTCAGCAGTATAAGAAATAGCAACCAATCACAGTGCAGCTTTTATTTTACCTTAGCAGTATAAGAAATAGCAACCAATCACAGCACAGCTTTCATGTTACCTCAGCAGCATAAGAAAGAGCAACCAATCACAGCACAGCTTTCATGTTACCTCAGCAGCATATGAAATAGCAACCAATGACAGCACAGCGTTCATTTTACCTCAGCAGTATAAGAAATAGCAACCAATCACAGTGCAGCTTTTATTTTACCTCAGGGCTATAGGAAATAGCAACCAATCACAGCACAGCTTTTATGTTACCTCAGCAGTATAAGAAATAGCAACCAATCACAGTACAGCTTTCATTTTACCTCAGCAGTATAAGGAATAGCAACCAATCACGGGGCAGCTTTCATGTTACCTCAGCAGTATAAGAAATAGCAACCAATCACAGTGCAGCTTTTATTTTACCTCGGGGCTATAGAAAATAACAACCAATCACAGCACAGCTTTCATGTTACCTCAGCAGCATAAGAAATAGCAACCAATGACAGCGCAGCGTTCATTTTACCTCAGCAGTATAAGGAATAGCAAAAAATCACAGCGCCGCTTTAATGTTACCTCAGCAGCATAAGAAATAGCAACCAATCACAACGCAGCTTTCATTTTACCTGAGCAGTATAAGAATGAGCAACCAATCACAGCACAGCTTTTATGTTACCTCAGCAGTATAAGAAATAGCAACCAATGACAGCGTAGCGTTCATTTTAGCTCAGCAGTATAAGAAATAGCAACCAATCACAGCACAGCGTTCATGTTACCTCAGCAGTATAAGAGCAACCAATCACAGCACAGCTTTCATGTTACCTCAGCAGCATAAGAAATAGCAACCAATGACAGCGTAGCGTTCATTTTACCTCAGCAGTATAAGAAATAGCAACCAATCACGGGGCAGCTTTCATTTTACCTCAGCAGTATGAGAAATAGCAACCAATGACAGCGCAGCGTTCATTTTACCTCAGCAGTATGAGAAATAGCAACCAATCACAGCGCAGCTTTCATTTTACCTTAGCAGTATAGGAAATAGCAACCAATGACAGCACAGCTTTTATGTTACATCAGCAGTATAAGAAATAGAAACCAATCACAGCACAGCTTTTATGTTACATCAGCAGTATGAGAAATAGCAACCAATCACAGTGCAGCCTTCATTTTACCTCAGCAGTATAAGAAATAGCAACCAATCACAGCACAGCTTTCATGTAACCTCAGCAGCATATGAAATAGCAACCAATGACAGCGCAGCGTTCATTTTACCTCAGCAGTATGAGAAATAGCAACCAATCACAGCGCAGCTTTCATGTAACCTCAGCAGCATAAGAAATAGCAACCAATCACAGTGCAGCTTTTATTTTACCTCAGGGCTATAGGAAATAGCAACCAATCACAGCACAGCTTTTATGTTACCTCAGCAGCATAGGAAATAGCAACCAATGACAGTGCAGCGTTCATGTTACCTCAGCAGTATAAGAAATAGCAACCATTCACAGTGCAGCTTTTATTTTACCTCGGGGCTATAGGAAATAACAACCAATCACAGCACGGCTTTCATGCTACCTCAGCAGTATGAGAAATAGCAACCAATGACAGCGCAGCTTTCATTTTACCTCAGCAGTATGAGAAATAGCAACCAATCACAGCACAGCTTTTATGTTACTTCAGCAGCATAAGAAATAGCAACCAATCACAGCACAGCTTTTATGTTACCTCAGCAGTATAAGAAATAGCAACCAATCACAGCACAGCTTTCATGTTACCTCAGCAGCATAAGAAATAGCAACCAATGACAGCGTAGCGTTCATTTTACCTCAGCAGTATAAGAAATAGCAACCAGTCACGGGGCAGCTTTCATTTTATCTCAGCAGTAGGAGAAATAGCAACCAATGACAGCGCAGCGTTCATTTTACCTCAGCAGTATGAGAAATAGCAACCAATGACAGCGCAGCGTTCATTTTACCTCAGCAGTATGGGAAATAGCAACCAATCACAGCACAGCTTTTATTTTACCTCAGGGCTATAGGAAATAGCAACCAATCACAGCACAGCTTTCATGTTACCTCAGCAGCATAAGAAATAGCAACCAATGACAGCGCAGCGTTCATTTTACCTCAGCAGTATGAGAAATAGCAACCAATCACAGCGCAGCTTTTATTTTACCTCAGGGCTATAGGAAATAGCAACCAATCACAGCACAGCTTTCATGTTACCTCAGCAGCATATGAATTAGCAACCAATCACAACACAGCTTTCATTTTACCTCAGCAGTATAAGAAAGAGCAACCAATCACAACACAGCTTTCATTTTACCTCAGCAGTATAAGAAATAGCAACCAATCACAGCACAGCTTTCATGTTACCTCAGCAGCATAAGAAATAGCAACCAATGACAGCGTAGCGTTCATTTTACCTCAGCAGTATAAGAAATAGCAACCAATCACGGGGCAGCTTTCATTTTACCTCAGCAGTATGAGAAATAGCAACCAATGACAGCGCAGCGTTCATGTTACTTCAGCATTATAAGAGCAACCAATCACAGCGCAGCTTTCATTTTACCTCAGCAGTATAAGAAATAGCAACCAATCACAGTGCATCTTTTATTTTACCTCAGGGGTATAGGAAATAACAACCAATCACAGCACAGCTTTTATGTTACCTCAGCAGTATAAGAAATAGCAACCAATCACAGCACAGCTTTCATGTTACCTCAGCAGCATAAGAAATAGCAACCAATCACAGCACAGCTTTTATGTTACCTCAGCAGTAGAAGAAATAGCAACCAATCACAGCACAGCTTTCATGTTACCTCAGCAGCATAAGAAATAGCAACCAATGACAGCGTAGCGTTCATTTTACCTCAGCAGTATAAGAAATAGCAACCAGTCACGGGGCAGCTTTCATTTTACCTCAGCAGTAGGAGAAATAGCAACCAATGACAGCGCAGCGTTCATTTTACCTCAGCAGTATGAGAAATAGCAACCAATCACAGCGCAGCTTTCATTTTACCTTAGCAGTATGGGAAATAGCAAACAATCACAGCACAGCTTTTATGTTACATCAGCAGTATAAGAAATAGCAACCAATCACGGCACAGCTTTCATGTTACCTCAGCAGTATAAGAAATAGCAACCAATCACGGCACAGCTTTCATGTTACCTCAGCAGTATAAGGAATAGCAACCAATCACAGCACAGCTTTCATGTTACCTCAGCAGTATAAGGAATAGCAACCAATCACAGCACAGCTTTCATTTTACCTCAGCAGTATAAGGAATCGGAGCCAGTCACAGTGCCGCTTTAATGTTACCTCAGCAGTATAAGAAATAGCAACCAATCACAGCACAGCTTTAATTTTACCTCAGCAGTATGAGAAATAGCAACCAATGACAGCGCAGCGTTCATGTTACCTCAGCAGTATAATAGCAACCAATTACAGCACAGCTTTCATATTACCTCAGCAGTATAAGAAATAGCAACCAATCACAGTGCATCTTTTATTTTACCTCAGGGGTATAGGAAATAACAACCAATCACAGCACAGCTTTCATGTTACCTCAGCAGTATAAGAGCAACCAATCATTCTTTTTATATATATAGATGACATCAGGAAGTGAGAGAATTAGATTCCGTACGTAAAATTTGGACGCTAATTCTTTTGCGCATAGAATTGAATAATCGAGTTCGGACCCATTAGATTTTCCTATTTATGACATAATCAATGTTCGTGCCAAATTTCATGTTTCTACGACATCGGGAAGTGAGAGAATTAGTGGCAATGATGGAAATCGAACGATCTACGTTGGGGGGGCGTAACTGTCGACGACGCTCGCACGCGCGCCATTTATCGTAGAATATTTGTACAATGCCTATAATCTTCCCAGGAGTGTACTCAACAACTTCCCAAAGTTTCATGGCGATCGGATGAATGGTGTAGTAGCGCATAAAGGACAAACATACACAGACACACACACAGACACACATTCAATTTTATATATATAGTTAATGCTTGCCCAGCATTAAGAGGCTCCTGTCACTTACGTCAAAATGGTGTTACATTGGCGAAGTATTATCCATTCTCGTGCGTTAGCTCCTCAAGGGCCACAAAACACCACTGAACTGGATATGGTTTTCTCCAGCAGGTTTCGGGGTATTTTGTAGCTTCCAAATTGTATAGTGTGCACACATCATCGAACCAGATCAGACACAAATGCTGGTCTAAAACCGGGAGAGTCTCTGCAATGTATAGAGGCTCAGGCTTTTTATTATACCACATGACACCTGCCCTTTAATGGGCGTGCAACAGATTACATCAGTAACATATAGGATTCTCATTTGTCGGATCATATAGAATCCCCCACCTCTCTGCCCACCCTCTACTAGCCAGGATGTAGCTTGGACTTTGTCCTCTATGCAGGCAACCTTAAGCAGTTTCTGTGTACGTGGCAACTCATTGTTGAAAAGGTCTCTGTGTTATTTAGTAACTTTCTGTGTGGGGGCAGGGCTGGGGATTCATCCAAGATGAACACAAGCAATATATATATATATATATATATAACACTGTGATTTAACTCTTTCCTTATGCAGCAGAGTTCCACATTAGGCTGAAGTCATTACAATAGCATAATACATTTGGTTTATACAAATCAATAGACATTTTATACTGACTAACCATCATGTCTATCACAATCCCCCCTTAAAATGTCTATCCTCTAATTCTCTATCTAATTTTCACAGTTCTCTGCGCGTGAGCCTATAACTGGAGCGCGTTGAAGGTTTGTTTTAGAGTCTTCAAGGGGGTGTAGGACTTGTCCACTCCTTCTGGGGATGCATCCAGCAAACTCATGGTGGGAGCGGCTTTTCCAGCATCAGTTTCACAGGTCTCTCTGACACAGGGGATAACACAGCAGACTAGAACAGAAAAGGTAACCATCAGTTCACATACAACAGCGACACCCGTCTGTGCCAGGATCCTTTACCACCCGCTTATCCATGGCGAGTGCTGGTCCCAAAAGTTAGCTCTTTTTAGTTAGTGCGGTCAGCTTCTTAATGACAAGTGCGTCTTTACCCGCGGGTCACGTGTCGTCTAGGATGTAGGTACAACAAGTCTCCCCTATCATCTTACAGACACTCCCCTTTTTAGCTAAAGTCATATCTAAGGCCATTCTATTTTTAAAAAGTCATAGTCGAGGTAGGTCCTATTGGTCAACTAGTCCCTATAAGGCATCTCTAGTATAATTTATAAACCACTGCTAACTATAATAAACATAATTAATCCAGTCAACGTTTATTTACCATAATGACCAGGAAAATGGACTCGAATCTAGTTTTAACTTGGTCTCTAATTTTTAAAACTTGTCAGGTACCCCCCTTGGCTATCCTATGACGTCAATGTACACGTGTAGATCAAAACTACCACCAGGGGTCTCTCTTCTCGCTCTAGTATAATGTTACAATACTAGTAGTGTGCACAGGTACGCACGGTGTGGGACTCCCTAATCTTCACCCACACCAATGTCCCTCCTGGAGATAGTCCTAATGGTGAACACGTCCAGGTCGCCTCACCCTGACCCTACACTACCTAGTGACAAGACTGGAAGGAACCGCCATACCTATGCGGAAAACAAGGATAGACCAACATGACAGGATAACCACAAAACACAGACTGAGTTGGATCGAGATAAATTAACTATTGGGGGTAACCTCATTATCCTCAATGCTGTCTGACAGGATGTGGAGGAGCATAAGGGCTTTACTAAGGCACACTCCCCTGTCCAATTACCCTCCAGGCGGGTCCTCCACCTCATGTCTCCACAAAGCCAGTAAACGTCTCCTAAGGACTGAACCTGATTCTGGATTTATTCCCCTCCTATCGTACCGTAGGAGGAGCAATACCCGTTGGTGAGTTCCCCAAAAATCTCCCTCCACCCTGCCCATTTGCCTGGCAGGTGTAGTTTCCAGGGTAGTCAGTAATACTCTCTCTGGTGCAAAACACTTAAGTAGTTATAGAGTATTCCTTCTTCCACTTCTCACGGACAGTGTAATTAGCGGAAATGTTCGTGAAGAGACTAATAAACCACTCTTCAGCATCTACAGGGAGATTTGGGGGGACCATCCCCGAGTGTGGTCGGGCACTACCGCATACGCAACAGTTAGACTTGTTGCTCCTGTTAGCATTGTACCTCATCAACTCCAACCAGAGATTCTGGTCAGAGTAGCCAGTCGCTACTGTCAAGGTGTCCTCAAAAGGTAGGGTCGGCTATGATCATCATGTTCGTCAAGGTCTTTATCTTACGGCGGAGGGGGTTAATTATGGGCACGGGACTAAGTAAAGGCTTCCATTCGGGTGCATCTACCATATCCCTTAATTTAAACTTCCCTAAGGGATCTGTCCTCCCGTACCGGTATGTCCCCAAACTGTAAGCCCCCCCCCTCCCCCGGGCTTGGATCTCCCATGGTTAGTGTAAAAACCGCATTAAAACCAAGCAACATACTAAGTTCAGCCTTCCAATACCTGCTGTCCTTATTATTTTCAAGGAGGGTTATACGACTAATTAGGGATTTCCTGCTCTTATCTTTCTTATTTAAGGCACTTCGCGGTTTATACTACCAGTCTATTCCTGTGTTACATCCCACTAATCCCCAATAACGGCAGTCTTCTCCCCAGACGTTATCAGTGGCGCAAACATATTGTATTCCCCGGGTATATGAGTCATATAACCAGCTGGACTGAGCTAAATCTGGCCTGCGGTGGGATCTTGCGCCTAGACACGGGACCACAGTACAATAGTCGAAGGAATATGTGGCTACTTGAGCATTGGACGAGTTATACTAGAAGGTAACCATACCCTCATATTCTTCCGACTAAGGATTCCAGTTGCCACCCTCCTCTCTCACTAGCCCTAACCAGAGTAATGTCTTTGGCACAACTAAGACTGGTCTCCCGGATCTGAAGCTTTCTTACAGTATGAAGCATGGATCCATGTAAGTCTTTCGGCTAGTTTCACAGCTGTGGCAGTAGTCAGAAGCACCTGGTAGGGGCCATCAAATCGGGGCTCAAGAGGGTGCTTCCTGAGGAACTTCTTGACGCACACCCAATCCCCAGGCAGCAAGATATGTGTCCCAGTGTCTGCCTCTGAGTCTGGAAGAGAACACCTGTGCATAGGCTCTGGTTAGTACTTTAACAACGGAAATCACATACTCAGTCAACACATCAGATTGTAATTGTAACTACTGAGGATAGTAACGACCTAGCCTTGGGGCTAGCCCAAACAATCTCGTAGGGAGATAATGTATAATCCCCCCTGGGTTCATATCTAACACTGTATAAGGATATTGGATGACAGTCTTTCCAAAGTGGCGTCATTTTTAAGTATCTTACTTTTTAGCGTGCCACTACGTCTCTCCACCTTTCCACTACTCTAAAGATGGTACAGTATGTAAAAGGCCTGGGATACACCCAGAGCAGACATGACATGTTACATTCACCTGCGAAGTTTATACCTCTGTCTGACTCTGAATCACTTCTGGTACCCCATATTCACAGTTTACCTCGTTCATGAGCTTCTTTGCGGTTACCTACTTGTTTGCGTTGGTAACAGGGTCAGCCTCCAACCTGCAAAGACATCAACAACAACAAGCATGTATTCATACTTCCCAACAAGTGGGAGCTGAATGTAGTCAATTTGCAATCCCTGAAATGGGTAGAGTGGTCCCGGCAAGTGTGATGTGGCAAATTTATTTATGCCCTGTCTCACCCATGGCATAGATCATGCTAAACTGGACAAATGATGCAGCAGCTACAGAGAACCTAGAAGTCGCCCGTCCTCTTTCAAGCGTCGTCGTCATTGCTGCTTTACTAGGTGGGTCTTTCCGTCCATCAGCTGGGCCATCATGGGATACAGGAACTGTGGTAGGCAAGTGCTGTTGACTTGTTCACCATACGCTGTCCTGTTTCTGCTGCTCCCATATTAGTCCATTTATTCTTTCCTTCCTTGCTGGCTTGTAACTGTAAAAGTCTTTAGCATATCAAAGTCCAAATTTTTGTCAATGTCCAAAGTTTTTACCACTGACTCATACCGTCAGTATCTTTTCTTCTTTCTTCCACCGCTTGAGGGCCGCTGCCTTTGCTATGCTGTCAGCGAGGGTGTCGTCTCTCGCCTCTCCAGTGTAGGAATCGGTGCGAACTCTCAACTTTGTCAGGTAGAAGTAGGGCCTCCATGCGACTCTGTACCGCTGCACCATTCTCAATTGGTTGTCCTGCTAAGGTAAAAAACTGTCTGGCCTTCCATATTGGGCCATAATCATGAGCTATGCCAAATGCATACCAGGAGTCAGTGTAAAGGGTTGCCGGTCTTACCTCTCGCCACTCTACTCGCCTCAGTGAGGGTCTTCAATTCCGCTTCTTGTGCTGAGACATGCGGAGGCAGAGCTTCTGCTTCTAGGACATCTTGTTGTGTGACCACTGCATATCCGATGTGGAGTCATCAATCCTCACCCTGGTACTATCTGCAAAAAGCTCAACATATGCATTATCAACAGAGGTTCCGGTAACTGTTTGCATACCTGCAGTTTCTTACTGAATTAGTACTAAACAATCGTGTTGATGTTCTATTTCACATGGCTCGGAATCTTGTTATCTTATTCCATTTATTTATTTATTTTTTCAAACCCAATAGCTGATTTACAACACCTAGATCATTTATGACCCAGATCACCTATGCCTCCCCCCTTTTGAACCGGAATACTCAATGGAAAAAAGAGTAATTGCGTTCAAACTAGTAAACCAAGAGGCACAAAAACAAGCACTTTGTAGGTCAAGGTGACATTGTATGCAGCGAAGTCTGAGCGAAAATATCCTTTAGATTTTTTTTTTTTCAGGTCGCAGTTAGCATTTTTTAACACAAGGGGGCGCAACACAAGTCAGATTTTACGTCACCCAGTGTAATAGTATTTCAGGGAAAGTCCAGCGTTTAACTTTCACTCTCCTGTCGGAATATAATTATAGCTGCAGTGTAGACTGACACTAGAATATACAAAAGACTTAAGGAAAAAACTAAAGAATACGGATGAATTAACATCCTACTCTAGGCAATTCAGTCCCTCTTTCTTCACATAAAAAGTAAAATTACTTCATCAAATTGCGTGAAAAAGTTTGCTGGGTGACTATAGGGAAATTATTCCATCTGTAGGAGCCTTCCGTAACATCATCTGTCTGAACATCCATTGGAGAAGCGGGCATTGGAAAACAGAGCCCCTGGGAACATGAGAGAGCGTCCCCTGTCATGTATTCCCGGCCTCTGTCTCCCATGCATCAACTCCAATCTTCCATACACTATAAACCAGCTTAGTCATCTACTATGTCCCAAGCTGCGTCTTCACAAAGGTTTGTTTCCCTGAACCTATCACACATCCAAAGTGGCCACATCTTGGAGCGTAACAAAGTCTGGTCAAACAAGACCTTACTTCAGACAATCATGATGTTAGCACTGGATACAGTGGCATTGGGGAATATAGGCCTCCCAAGTGCAGCAAAATGGCCGCCAGAGGCAGAAAGGGGCGGGGCTACAAATCTTCCAGGTGAGGCAAAATGGCTGCCGGAGGAAGGGACGGGGCCAGGTCCTGTCCCGGATGGGGAGGGACCGGAAGTAACATCACACACCCTGAAAGTGAGCACATGGGGGAAAGTAACTTCAGGGTGGGGGCCGGGCTCACCACATTTACTGCAGAGTCACACTATGTGGGGTTATAAACATTGCAAGCGCGGCCGCCATTACAGGGAGGGGCTGTAGTCAACACAAAGGCATTACATTGTTCATAAGCAATACACATACCCCACTACATGCTTTCTCCTCTTGAATCTCTTAACTACGTTATACCAAAAAACTAGCTAAAAACGCCTTTCTTTCTGCTAGGCTTCCTGCTCATCTTCTGAAAACTTTCTACAGCCTATCTTACCTGTCCATATTCATTTCTGCTTATCTGTCCATAACCTGACATTTCTTTCTGCAACTTTTCCTGGTCCTTTGTAAAACTTTCTACATGTTTTGCATATTCCAAAACATCCTGTACTGATCCCTCATTCTATTCTACCTGCTTATTCTATCCTATTTGAAGTTTCTGGACACAGTAAAACTCCTCTTGTAAAATCTGCTTTCTTCAAATCCTTCCAATATAACCTCTCTTTCCCACTCAGATCACAATGCACATTAATTCTACAAAACACAAGACAAAGGGAACAGAAAGGGTTAAGTGCGAAATGCTTTCAGTGGCTTAACTTCAGTCTACTCTCTTATCAGCAACCCTCCCCCAATAATAAACACTGCACATTCTTTAAACTAGTCTGAAACACACACAAAGACTGATGATTATTTTCAATGGCCAAGAGCTTCTGGAGTCAGCCGTCACACCACGGCTATACTTCTCCGCGTATATACCTTTCCACATATGAGAACATAACACGCTCAATCATAAAGGTAAATATGCGTATCATAAATCTTAACCTCACACTAGTTGCCTAGGAGTAAGTGTCTCTCTCTCTGGCGTGCTCCCTCAGACTTAAACAGCCAAGTCCGCCCTTCTGACACATTAACCCTCACAGAATTTATCTCTTGGTCTTGTATACTCAATTTTTTAACCGTCTCAGACACAGCAGCCACAGCATACAAAATACCCCTAGACAGGTAACATGGTGATTTTTTCCGAGTAGAAAGAACTATATTACCTGCCTTTCCTTGATTTATCACTCTGGATCAGAAACAGGCAGAATAGCAGTCAGAATTCAGCTCACATCGGTAGATTTTACATAAAGCAATCTTACCGTGTTCTGTAGATTTTCGGGCCCCTGAGTTCTGCGTGCTATCTGCCGATCTCTGTATTTTTCCAGAATGAAAGAAATCAAAATTTCTAACTCGGTCCACCCAGAGACGCCACTGAACTGGATATGGTTTTCTCCAGTAGGTTTCGGGGTATTTTGTAGCTTCCAAATTGTATAGTGTGCACACATCATCGACCAGATCAGACACAAATGCTGGTCTAAAACCGGGAGAGTCTCTACAATGTATAGAGGCTCAGGCTTTTTATTATACCACATGACACCTGCCCTTTAATGGGCGTGCAACAGATTACATCAGTAACATATAGGATTCTCATTTGTCGGATCATATAGAATCCCCCACCTCTCTGCCCACCCTCTACTAGCCAGGATGTAGCTTGGACTTTGTCCTCTATGCAGGCAACCTTAAGCAGTTTCTGTGTACGTGGCAACTCATTGTTGAAAAGGTCTCTGTGTTATTTAGTAACTTTCTGTGTGGGGGCAGGGCTGGGGATTCATCCAAGATGAACACAAGCAATATATATATATATATATATATATAAAACACTGTGATTTCACTTTTTTCTTATGCAGCAGAGTTCCACATTAGGCTGAAGTCATTACAATAGCATAATACATTTGGTTTATACAAATCAATAGACATTTTATACTGACTAATCATCATGTCTATCACACACATAATGCAAACCGACATAGTGGGGCTATTCAGCTTGGGGGGATTGGGGCCTAATTAAGCAAGCTACAGAATCAGCATTACAGCGTTAACACGTGCGCACGGGCGATTAACATTCTCTTGGCCAAGCAATTATGCGTGAGCTGTGGCATTTTGTCCGCCCCTATATAACGCGCATAGTGTATGGGGGGAGGTGCGGCCGACATTTATGGTGTCTTTGGTGCTTATTGGACTTGGAGAGATTTGCTTATTCCACTCAAGATGAACAAATGGGTGATGATCAGCGCAATAGAACATCGCCCGGCCCTCTGGGAGGTACGCATTGAAGTGTACAAAAACCGAGGACAGAAATCGCAGCTGTGGGTTGAAGTTGGCGAAAGGGCATATCCGTATTGGGCGACTTATAATGAGAGCGTCCAGAGGAACAAATGTAAGGCTTGAGGGACAGTTAGGAGGGAAAGCCACATGGGATCTGGGAGCTTTATGTACATGATGGATGGATGATATGTCACCTTCTATGGAACCTCATGGGATCTGGGAGCTTTATGTACATGATGGATGGATGATATGTCACCCTCTATGGAGCCTCATGGGATCTGGGAGCTTTATGTACATGATGGATGGATGATATGTCACCTTCTATGGAGCCTCATGGGATCTGGGAGCTTTATGTACATGATGGATGGATGATATGTCACCCTCTATGGAGACTCATGGGATCTGGGAGCTTTATGTACATGATGGATGGATGTTATGTCACCTTCTATGGAGCCTCATGGGATCTGGGAGCTTTATGTACATGATGGATGGATGATATGTCACTCTCTATGGAGGAGGTTTTCTGGTTAACCATGATATGTTATAAAGGTCATTACTGGGTCAGATGAGATGGCACAGAGTGAGTTCTGCCCAGTGATGGACTGGTTGGCAGCAGCTAATGATTGGCTGAAGAGAAATGGCGGGAAATGCCTGTGGTTGTCAGGCAGAATCTGGTGGCCTGACAGTGGCTGGTGATTGGTCCAGAGGAGCAAGCTGAGAAGAGCAGCAGTGAGATATGGAGGTGCAGGGATGTGGGCCATCATCATCTGGAAAAGAAGCAGCATGCAGCATCCAGGTGACAGCTCCCTGTTCCTGTCAGCTCCCCTCACAATTCCTGTCAGCTCCCCTCACAATTCCTGTCACAGCTTCAGATCCTCTGTGAAGATGGAGGACCTTCTGCAGCGGCTGATTGTCAGCGAGGATGAAGCGGACGGTGAGGAATAGCTGCGCAGTGTCTGGAATCCCCTGCGCTTCAGCTTAGGACTTGTCAGCAGCCCCGGCCAGGAGGAGCTGCAGAAAACATTGTGTGAACGCTTGTATCTGAGGAGGACTTGTCAGTAGAGAACCACCAGTGAAGTGAATGCAGGGGCTGCCTTTACCTTCATCCGATTGTGACTGAAACCTGGCAGCGGGAACAGTGCCCAGCAGATGCCAACACCAGCAGGAACAGTGCCCAGCAGATGCCATGCCAGCAGGAACAGTGCCACCAGATGACAACACCAAGTCCTGTGCTGCTGCAGGTGCAGGGTACGGGTGAAGCTCTACAAGATGGCGACGGCCCCTCTGCCAAGTCCTGTGCTGCTGCATTTGCCGGGTGCAGGTGAAGCTCTACAAGTTGGTGAGACCCCCGGTAACCAGGTGGTACCCCTGGTTACTGGCACCTGTGTATAGAAGGATTTAGCTTGTGTACCAGTTGGGAGCGATTTCGCACGGCGTTTTTTTGTGTTCGGCTTTAGCGGGCCGGAGCCAGAAGCGGGTCCATTATGGGGAAGACATGCAAATCTTTCCATTGTACTTTCTCTCTGCTCCTGGCTTTGGCTCACAAGGTGCTGGGCATGGGGGCCGTCGTGTGAGCTCCCCCTAAGGTAGATGGGTCAGTTTTAAAAGTGTTAGTGTTAACCCTTACTAGGCTGTAAAGAAAGGGCGAGTCAGGGTGATGATGGGGAATGTATGTCTGCTTAACACTTGTGTTTTATTAATGGTTTAATCTCTGGGCTGAGGTGACTGGGCTCTGAGGTAACAGAGCGCTGCACTGAGGTAACTGGGCACTGCAGGAGACTGTCAGCTGTGAGGTAACCACTGTATGCAGGCAGTCAGCTGTGAGGTAACTACCACATGCAGTCTGTGGTTAAGGCGGCTGCTGCTGTAAGTCAGATCTGGTTTATAGCTACTAGTTATGTTATAACTGTTACTTTCATATAAAGAATCAGAATCTAATGATGACGGGAGGAACAGAGATGGTTAATAATGGTTACCGGGATGTTGGTGTTGCCTCAGTGTAACTAGTGAGATGGTTGTTAGACATCCTTGGGGCACCTCACTACCTCGGTGTAACTAGTTAGGGGTTGTTAGACAACCTTGGGGCGCCTCACTACCTGGGTGTAACTAGTTAGCTGGTTGTTAGACATCCTTGGGGCGCCTCACTACCTGGGTGTAACTAGTTAGGTGGTTGTTAGAAATCCTTGGGGCACCTCACTGCCTCGGTGTAACTAGTTAGCTGGTTGTTAGACATCCTTGGGGCGCCTTACTACCTCGGTGTAACTAGTTAGGTAGTTGTTAGACATCCTTGGGGTGCCTCACTACCTCTGTGTAACTAGTTAGCTGGTTGTTAGACATCCTTGGGGCGCCTCACTACCTGGATGTGTGGTTACATTTATGGGATCGAGGTAATGAAGAGGTGTGGGTACTGACATGAGGGCTCATATTGTGCTGCTCTCATCCATTTATGGTTGTTTTGGTTAGAAATCAGTACAAATTCCTTGCATCCAGGAAGAGAATTTCCTGCAATAGGGGAAGACACCAGTGAGGCCCTCATATTGGAAGTAGGCCCGGCTCATTAAAGAAGGCTCCCAGTACGGCCTATATGTGCATGAGTTAAAGGTACTCGGCTGTGAAGGGGTTAATAAGTTAATTTCAGTTGTTTATGATCCTGAGGTAGTTAAATTTTTAATCACACAGATGAGGGCAGAGTTGCTGATCATTTTGATCCCCCCCTTTGAGGTTGTCCCCTTTAAGGGTGATACCACAGAAGTAGTCTATCTCCTCCTGGTTATTTATCATCTATCTTACCCCAAGCAGTGTTCTCTGAATGCTGAGGCGCTCCTGAGCTGCTGGCAGTAAGATATGCATCATGTGACTACATTGGCTTTGATATGGCACTTCGGTCATGTGATGCAGTATTCGGATAACTTCATATTGATTGGAGTTTTAATCCTTTGGTTTCCGGTTTGGCGTTACCGATGGGATCTAAGGCATCCTACTATTATTTAGGACTATCCTCATTTTTAGAGTAGGTGGGAGGAAGGAATTTCCTTATGCTGGTTTAATACACTATTTAGATGATTTTTGTTTATGGGGCATCAGGGTAATGAGGGTATGCACAGGTTTTAGAGGGCATGTGGTCAGGATAGAGGATTTTGAGGTGCCGCTGGCGAACGGGGAAAATGGTATGGCCGTGTACTCGGTTGGAATTTTTAGGTATTCAATTGATAGCATTGTGATGGTTTTTCTAATTGCCAATGTCAGGGGTGTATAGTTTATCGGTTAATTAGTCAGACATTACGTATGAAGGACGATTACATGGAGGGAGTTGCAGTGGTTAGCAGGTCGGTTCTGTTTGGCTTCACAGGTGATTATTATTGGTCGCAGGTATTCCCGCAGGTCATGTGTGGTGATGTGCGGCTGGAAGGCCCATACATCACATGCGCGGATGTCAAGGGAGCTAAAGCAGGATCTAGTGCTATGGTTGGTATCTGACAGACTTTAATGGTCGGTCAGCTTGGTGATGGGAGTTTGTGGAAGTGGAGGAGTTATCATGAGGTGCTGACATCAGTGGGTAATGGTTATGGAGTGATTGTTGGTAAGAGCCGGTCGGCAGGAGTTACTTCGTAGTCAGATTATGTCTAACCTATAACCTCTTATTGATGTTAGAGATGGTCGGTGTGAGGTTAATGCGGCTGCTATTTCATCGTCTTGTTTGCTGATGCAGCAATTCAGGGAAGAAGAGTCCAACATTCAGGATGCAGCTCATATAACTCAGTTTATAACTCAGTCGGGTATTGCTTTCTTTCAAAGATGGCATAATCTGGTACCTATTAATTCTGTTTCTCAGGTAGAGCGATTGATCAGGGGCTGTAAGGCAGTAGTGTATGCCGCTGATCAGGGGCTGTAGGGCAGTAGTGTATGCCGCTGATCAGGGGCTGTAAGGCAGTAGTGTACGCCGCTGATCAGGGGCTGTAGGGCAGTAGTGTATGCCGCTGATCAGGGGCTGTAAGGCAGTAGTGTATGCCCCTGATCCACGCTCTGCTATCACATTTAGCTTACTAGGGAAGCTGGTAAAAGTATTGCCTGCTTAACCCCTTAGTGACCAAGCCTGTTTGCGCCTTAATGACCAGGCCAAATTTTGCAAATCTGACGTGTCACTTTAACATGGAAAAACACCAGAAAGGTTTTGCATATCCAAGCGATTCTGACGTTGTTTTTTCGCCACATGTTGTACTTCATTTAGGCGGAAAAAATAGACCGATAGAATTTGTGTTTATTTATTAAAAGCGCCAAAATTGGGAAAATTTTGAAAAAAATCGTCATTTTTTCACATTTCCAACTGCAATATCTTAAATATGTGCAAACATAATATAGAAATTTTTGCTAAGATTTATATTTCCACCCGTTTAATTTATTTTGGGCGCACATTGGAAAAACTTTTGTTTTTTTTTAACCATTTAGGAGACATACAAATTAAACATTACTTTTTAGCATTTTGAGGAACACTTTGTTTTCCTATACCAAGCCGAGATTGGAAAGGCTCATGAGTGTCAGAATAATAGATACCCCCCCCAAATGACCCCATTTTAAAAACTACACCCCTTAGTGTATTCACTGAGGGGTGTCATGAGTATTTTGACCCCACAGTTTTTTTTCAGGAATTAATTCAATTTAGAGGAGAAAAAGTAAAATTTCATATTTTTGCAAATCTGTCATTTTAAAGACATATTTTTTTCCTATAGTTTACAAGAAAATCAGGATTTACACCCCAAAATGGATACCCCTATTTCTCCCGTGTTCAGAAATATACCCATTGTGGTCCTATTGTTATATCTGAGTCCACAACGGGGCCCAAAATGAAAGGAGTAGTCAGTGTCTTTCAAAACAGAAATTTTGCTTGAAGTCCTTTTAGGCCCCATAGCACACATGTAGAGTTCTTGAGCGCCCAAAACCATAGAAAACCCCCACAAATGACCCCATTTTGAAAACTAGACCCCTTAAGGAATTTATCTAGGGGTGTACTGCATATTTTGGCCCCAACAGTTTTTGAATGAATTCAAACCAAGCAAAAGGAAAAAATTGTGATTTTCGTTTTTTTGGCAATTCTGTCATTTTAAAAACAGCTTTTTTTGTACAGCACACATATGAATGAAGACTTGCACCCAAAAATGGATACCCTTGTTTGTCCCGTGTTCAAAGACATACCCATTGTGGCCCTAATCTTATGTCTGGATACACAACGGAGCCCAAAATGAAAGGAGCGACCGGTGGCTTTCGGAACACAAATTTTGCTTGAAGTCCTTTTAGGCCCCATTGCCCACTTGTAGAATTCTTGAGCGCCCAAAACCATAGAGAACCCCCACAAATGACCCCATTTTGAAAACTAGACTCCTTAACGAATTTATCTAGGCGTGTACTACGTATTTTGACCACACAGTTTTTGAATAAATTCAAGCAAAGCAAAAGGAAAAAAATTGGATTTTTTTTTTTGGGCAATTCTGTCATTTTAAAAACAGCTTTTTTTGTACAGCACACATATGAAGGAAGACTTGCACCCCAAAATGGATACCCCTGTTTGTGCTGTTTTCAGAAATATACCCATTGTGGCCCTAATCTTATGTCCGCATGCACAACGGGGCCCAAAATGAAAGGAGTAATCGGTGGCTTTCAGAACATAGATTTTGCTTGAAGTCCTTTTAGGCCCATTGCCCACTTGTAGAGTTCTTGAGCGCCCAAAACCATAGAGAACCCCCACAAATGACCCCATTTTGAAAACTAGACTCCTTAAAGAATTTATCTAGGGATGTACTGCATATTTTGACCCCACCGTTTTTGAATAAATTCAAGCAAAGCAAAAGGAAAAAATTAGGATTTTCATTTTTTGGGCTATTGTGTCAATTTAAAAACAGGTTTTTTTGTACAGCACACATATAAATAAAGGCTTTCACCCCAAAATGGATACCCCTGTTTGTCCCGTGTTCAGAAACATACCCATTGTGGCCCTAATAGACTTACAGGACCCATGGCTAGGCCTACAATTAAAGGAATACCCGTTGGATTTCAGGGTACCACTGAATAAATTTCAGGCCCCATTGCCCACTTATAAAGCCATTGAGCGGCCAAAACTATAAAGAACTCCCTCAAATGACCCCATTTTGAAAACTAGACCCCTTAACGAATTCATCTAGGGGTGTATTGCGTATTTTGACCTCACAGTATTTGAATGAATCTAAGCAAAGCAGAAGGAAAAAGTTACGATTTTCAATTTTTTTGGCAATTTTTTCAATTTAAAAACAGTTTTTTTGTACAGTGCACATAGGAATGAAGACGTTCACCCCAAAATGGATACCCCCGTTTGTCCCGAGTTCAGAAACATACCCATTGTGGCCCTAATCTACTTACAGGACGCATGGCAAGGCCTATAAAGGACGGAACACCCGTTGGATTTTAGGGCACAACTGAATAAATTCCAGGCCCCATTGCTTATTTGTACAGAATAAAAATTGACTCCCTAAAAATTCCCCCCCACACACACACTCCGCGCCCTTTTTGGCGTTCGCAAATCTTAGATAAAAGTAATAATGTGAACTGCGTAGTATTTCCAAAGACAGGGGTAATTACGGAGGCTGGTTGGAATGGGCCCATGGGGCAATAAAACCGGGTATCCCCCCTCCTCTCATGCTTTTTGGGGGTATTTCGTGACCTCAGTGGCGGGTATGGGGTGTAAAAAGTGGCGTTCCGTGAGTCTCCGTAAGCTTGATGAGGTGCGGCAGTCTCACACAGAAGGCGCTCAACAAGGTGCTCCTGGAACTGCAGGAAGGCGAGGGTTCCCGGGGCTTCTTGTAAAATACGTATCACAGGTAGCGGTCTGAATAACGCTGGGCTCACGTGGGTACAGGCGGAATCCGCTTGCGGAGGCCCGCAGCGGATCCCAGCTGTGAGCCGGCTGTGACCCTGCATACGGCCATGTAATGTACTGCGCATAAGTGCGTACTCACACAGGCGGTCATGCGCAGTACACCTTTTTTTTTGTTTGTATTTCCCGCATCGTCGCTTAGCGATGACGTGGGTACCCGCAGCCCGTATACAAGGTAGTTGCGTATGGGCTGCGGGTATATCCGCGACCATGGAGCACAATGGGCTCTATGTTGCGGATATCCGCGGTAAAATAGAACCTGCTGCATTCTCTTTTCTGTGAGTGGATTACACAATTCCAACCCGCTAATGTGAGCGGAATTGTGTAATCCAATGCGATTGATCCGCATAATACCGCGGATCAGACGCATGCGGAATCTGTAATTCCTATCCGGTCATGTGAGACCGGCCTAAGGTAGATCGCTACCTTCTTATCACGTGACCGGGGACTGCTCAACGAGGCCACCCGTCACTGCTCCAGGCTCTCGGCGACCGTTGGTTGCTGGGAGCAAGGAAATTTTAAGTTTCCTGGGCTCCCCGACTCCTGCGCATGTGTCCGGCTTTTTGCCGGCAATCGCATGTGCAGAATTCGGGAAGGTCCACGGAGGAAGATCGCGTCGGGGTTCAAATACGCAGGCCTCCGGTAAAAAGTTTCATCCCCTCTCACCGATCGCATCAGTGAGGGGAGATGAAACTTCAAATTTTTTTTTTACTTTTATGTGATCGCCCTTATTGGATAATGGCGAACACGTGATCAGGAACCGCTCACCGCGGCCCCCCGTGAAATCTCCAGGCTCTTGGCTACGTTTTGTAGCCAGGAGCAGGGAGAATTTAAATTATCCTGGCAATCCACAGCTTTTGCGCATGTGCCCGCCATTTTGGCGACGGGCGCGTGCGCAGAAGCTGTGGTAAGGTCCGTGGATAAATCTGAGGGCCTTAGGTACGTACTTTCATCCTCCCTTACGGATATGATCCGTGAGGGGAGATGAAACGTATGCTTTTTAAAGTTTTTTTTTAACTTTTTAAAACTTTTTTTACACTTTTTTTTCACTTTACATGATCACTGTCATCCATTGGATGACAGTGATCATGTCCCCGGTATAATCTCTCTGCTCCTAGCTACACATGGCAGCCAGGAGCAGAGGGATTTTAAATTTCCCGGGGCTCGAGCCCCTCTGTCAATCATCGGGCGCGCATGCGCAGACGGGGATTCGGGTCCCAGGACATCGGGACACCGCTGAGGACTGGGGATGAGTATTTTCACCTCCCCTCATGGATCCGATCCATGAGGGGAGGTGAAACTGACTTTTTTAAAACTTTTTAAAAACTTTTTCGCGATCGCCGCTATCCATTGGATAACGGCGATCGCGGTACCGGGGACCGCTCACCGCGGTCCCCGCTGACATCTCCTGCCTCCCGGCTACCTACAGGAGTCGGGAGCCAGGAGATTTTAAATCTCCCGTGCCGCAGGGCCTTCTGCGCATGCGGCTGACGTGATGCCGCCTGGCGCACATGCGCAGAAGACCGGCTTCGGGCCCCGGAGCTGCAAGAGAGCGGGGAGCAGCGTGCCGGACCTGGGTGAGTAATTTCAGCTGCTCCGATGGATCCGATCCATCAGGGCAGCTGAATCTTTAACTTTTTTTGTACTTTTATTTACTGTTTTGCGATCGGCGCTATCCATTGTATAGCGCCGATCGCAATGCCGGGGGGGGGGGGGGGTCCGAACAGCCCGGGATGACAGCTCCATGCTGTCGGCAACCTGCGGACACCGACAGCATGGAGCTGTCACGTCCACAGCCCGAGGGGCTTTATTCTCTGCAGGATACGTGTTTTTACGTCCTCAGAGAATAAAGCCCACTTCGGGAGGACGTAAAAAGGCTATGGCCCGGTCGTTAACGGGTTAAGGATGTGTCAAACCATGGTAGCTTTATAATAGTTAAAAATTAAAAAAAAGTGTGGTTTTACTTGTTTGCTCATTTTTATGAGAATATATGCCTTGTTAGGAATTTGCAGGCGTTTATGTGTCTGTGCCCGCAAGCACCAGGGTCTTTGTTGATCCATGTACCCTGTTTCCCTGGTGATAAAACCTACCTGGAAATAAGCCCTAGCAAGATTTCTCAGGATTTTTGAGGATGCTTTGCTTGAACTTTAAGCCCTATTCCAAAATTAAGCCCTAGTTGCAGTTAATTAAAAAAAAAAAAAGTCAATGTAAATAGTGTCCAGGCAGCTGTACATGGCAAAAGTAAGATCTTAGGGAGCAAGAATTAGTAGAAGACCCTGTCTTGTTTTTGGGGAGACAGGGATGATGGACAGTCATTATCTCGCTTTTAATGTATAATGGTGCTTAAAACTGTTTACAGGTGTTGTTTTATTGAAGAAAAAGTAGACAGATGGGGTTCATCTCGTTTTAAGTTGTACATGCGCCTGAATAATATGGTGTACTAATTCTTTTTTCATTCTAGGAATAAAGAAAAGTATTGTGTGGATTGTTGGACCCTCCTTTGTGTACTGGGCTTGGAGAAGGGCACCAGATCGCTGTTATCCCGAAAATTTGGGATTGTATAGATCACAGTTTGAAAATTTTGGTGCGGTAATAGATGTATGAGGTGGAGGGGATTAATGGCTGAACTGATCTATAAAGAGTCACGTGGGCTTAGAAAGTCACGTGGGCTTAGAGAGTGACGTGGGCCCTGTGCGGATGTTTTAAGTTTACACTTAGGGGTTAATGACATAGAAGAGAACACATTGATATGTCATGGGACATTGAAAGGGAGATGTGGAGCATTAGAACAAGGTTCCAGATACAGTGATAGTTTTTTCAGATATTGTTCCTCGATTATTATGGTCCTTGCCGAGGTCTTTATATAGCGAGAGAATTCGGAGAAGGGTTACCCTGGTGGTAGAGCTCATGGCAGGAGTAGATTTTTTTTTTTTCTTTTTAGATATGCTGATTTGCAAGGTCTTGTTCCAGGCTTCCATAGGAATGATCTAGTATACTTGTCAGAGATTGTGTTGGATATTTTTAATATGGATTTGTGTAGATGATTGAGGAGGCTGCGGGTGTTGTGGGGGGGGCATGTCATTAGTGGATGCCATGGCCTGGTGGGGGATTGTCGCCCGCATTAGGCGGGTGGGCAGGTAAACTTGGGGAGAGTTTGGTGGTGGTAAACTCGTGTCTGTAAGACAGCGTTTACATGAACTGTTATGGTTATTGATTGGTTAATAAACTTGGGTCTGTAAAACAGAGTTTACAGCAAGTGTTATGGTTATTATTGGTTACATTTCTCCCCAAATGTTTGTAACCCCGTTAATAAACACCGCGGCATTATTTATCCAATATTGGTGTCTGTGTCGGTTATTTATAAGAGTTTGGTAAGGTTTTAATAAAGCGTAGGATCCCATGTAAGTGTTTAATACTTGTTACATTCTATGCTTTTGCCCTTTGTTTTCCAGCGTGCATTGTGACACTGTTTGTGGCTGGTTTCTGATGTGCATTCTGTGCTTATGTTCACACAAAGCTGCCTTTAAACACTAACAAACCTGACCTCAGAATACTGACACACTATATCTATACGTGTCCATTTTAGATGCCATTTAGTACACTTGGATGATGATTAGTCATATGTGACATGCATAGGCTAGGCTAGCACTTCAGCTCTCCCATAAAAGTACTCATTTTACAGAACTGCATGTGGCATAAGGTGTTCTGTTTATGGGTACTAATTGCATTCTTTGGTTTTCTGTCTCCCAAATGTTCTCCCATTTTAGTAAGAGCCCTGAGGACTTCATGGCGCTCCATAAGAGACCAATTCACACGTGTATTCCGCCAACAAGTAACATCAGGAATGTCGCCGAACGACCCGGTGAGACACAAATTTGGGCATGTGCTGGCTTTTCTGCGACCCGTCCTCGAGCTAAGGCTGCATTCCCACGAACGTATATCGGCTCGGTTTTCATGCCGAGCCGATATACGTCGTCCTCATCTGCAGGGCGGAGGATGGAAGAGCCAGGAGCAGGAACTGAGCTCCCGCCCCCTCTCTGCCTCCTCTGCACTATTTGCAATAGGGAGAGGCGGGACGGGGGTGGGGCTAATTCTCGGAACTTAGCCCTGCCCCCGTCCTGCCTCCTTTCATTGCAAATAGTGCAGAGGGGGTGGAGAGGAGGCAGAGAGGGGGCGGGAGCTCAGTTCCTGCTCCTGGCTCTTCCATCCTCCCCCCCTGCAGATGAGGATGACGTATATCAGCTCGGCGTGAAAACCCCTGCCGATATACGTTCGTGGGAATGAAGCCTTAGGGTGCGTTCACATGAGCGCATATACGCGGCGAAAAAACGTTGAAGCGCACATACGTCGCAATAGTTGCCATAGGTTTGCAATTCTTTGGTTCACACGAGCGAATGTACGTCGCGTATGTACGTCGCCAGTAAGAACTCGCTTTGTACGCGACGTATTAACGATGTCGCCGTAGCCGGACGCCGCGTTCGGCGTATTGTCGGGAGCGTTGTGCGATGGGCACGGCTGAACTAAATTTTCGCAATTTAGCAGTAATTGCCGGAAGCATAACGTGTGTTTCATGCGTGCGATGTGGCTCTTGCAGCGATGTGCTGTAGTGTCTAATTACTAACACACCTGGCGGTAGGCGGTGTTAACTGGATAAAGTAATGAGCTCAGCATGCGATAATTCCTTCCGCTATCTCGCCATTGTACCCCGCGAAAATGATGAACAGGTTGATTCCTGCTGTGGAAGTGCGCCCCCCACTTTGGGACACGCGGCACTGCGACTATAGAAATGTTTCCAAAAAGGACGCCCTTTGGCGTAAAGTCGCCCAAGCGATGTATACCAGCGAATGGCGCACCGCTAACACCCATGAGCGTGCGGAATATGGTAAGGACCGTAAATACATCTCTTCGCATACTCTGCCATGCTCCTTTAAATTGTCGCTGTTACAAAGCTGGAGATGTTGTTTAGGCCAGAAGTGTCGTAATGTTGGGACTTCTTGCATCAATTCCCCGTTTTCTATAACGCTTAAATTCCATGTTTTGCAAATGTTTTAATAAGCATTCCGACACAGACGCAGCGTTTACTTAGCAATTGGTTACAGGTTTTAGGGCTCCCACCCACTGGTTTTTTTTTGTTCCTTAGCGTTTTGCGTTGTTTCTCACGAGCAATTAGAATTGAATGTGTTCCTGTCCACTTGCGTTTTTTTTTCAAGTTCGTTGCAATTTTTAACATAGGAACTGTCAGTTGCATATGTGTCCTGATTTTTCTCTTAATGCACCCATGAAGGTCAATGGGAAATAACGGAAAAGGCACAAAGAAGCCGCAAAAATGCCGCGCAAAAGCCGCGAAAACCGCACGGAAAACGCTGCGTTTTCCGCGCACAAAAATCGCAAACGCCAGTGGGTGGGCGCCCTTATTGTGTAGCTAATGCTTGTAACTGGCAAAGCATCTCCAATACTGGAAACGAATTATTAGTGAAAAATGTGTATCGCAGCTCGGTGTCAAATTTCACAATCACACGGAAACAAGCTGGCGACTATGTTGAGACACGAACGCTCCGAAAACTCTAGTATACGTATTGCAGTGCCATTACATTTTATTTTTTCTATCACTACAGTCGCAGCGGTGCAGAGACAATGGAAGTCGGCTCGCGACCAATATCGGAGGGAAGCTCGACTGGCGCAGGGCGGCGAAAATTTTGGAAAGAGGCGATATAAATTCGCCCATTTATTGGGATTTTTGGACATTCTCATGGATGTTGGAGCGTAAGTTCATTTAAACTGCCTTGTAAATGTCTGGCGGTCATATATGCTGCCAAGCACTGTCTTTTCTCTACATCATGCCTAAATTTTAATGCCACTCTTGGTGAATGTTGTGGGAACATAAGTAAGTGACCGTATTCTTGGGCGGGTTTTTTTTTTGGGGGGGGGGGGGTTTCTTTAAAATTTTAACACCTATGGGGACCCTAATGAATTTTGTTAGTGTCTAAAGATACACGTTTGGATTTTGCAAACGTTATTTAATGTTAACAGCACTCTCCTTGCCACAAAGTATTGACATTGTGGTCTACATCCCCATGCTTAAACAACTTTAAACTCTGAATACTGTTGGATTTGCACCTTTTGAAATCTTCATAAACTACTGCAATTTAACCATGAATTTGCGACATATGTGCTCATTTATCAGTTAGTATTCCCATTCACAACAACCATCCTTCCCGTTCAAGCATTTAAGCGTATACTATGTCAACAAAGTATGCCGCTTGCATTTCTGCAGGTTTGTAGAACTTCAGCACAAGAAACAGTTTTCTAGGTAATAGTTTTTGTTTTTTCCCCCCGAATTATTGCCATTTCGTGAAAAGGGACCTAACAAATTCTGTCAGCGTAACTAACTGTTTCAGCAAACTGCAATGCACAGTAGCATGCTCTATGCCCCTTTTCCAGAACTGTTTAACCATTCAACTACAACTTGCCTTAGCTGATCAACGGAAAAATCCCTACTATACAAATGTGCTCCCTATACATTGTCAACGTTTGGGTCAGAAAAGTTGCGCTTCGCGTGAGCAACCTCGACATGGCACACTGCACACAAAACATTGCAGTGGCACTACCTATGCAGGAAACTCTCCATTTCTGTCTATGTATAGGTAATGCATGCATTAGATGGGCAACACATTGTCTGCTGTGCGTTATGGAAGTTGTTTGCGTTTGAAGACGGACGTATATGCACTGCAAAACTAAATGCATTGCTACACTCCAGCCGATTGGTGTGAATAAAAAGCAATATAGTCAAAGTATTAACTGTACAGCAACAAACGCGTCAACAGCTTATGCGCGAGTCCTGGCATGCTGATTAAAGGAACAGCAAATTTCATAGGACACATTAGCAGCTGCAGAACAGGTGTACGAACATTTTTGTGACAACTACTTGTTCATCATGTACTATACTTGCAACAGCGACTACCATCACATATAACCCCTACTCGCCACACACATGCATGTAAAAAAGACTTCACATCTTATGTTGTAAAACAAAAAAGCAGAAACTATAAGCAATGAACACCACTAACCCTTTTAGGTCATTAAATAATTGTATCACAGTAAATGTAAGTAGAACATCACCCATAAGTATAGTACAGTACGTTAGATCTCTACCATACAGTTTCTTTGGATTGTTGCTATGCCATGCAATCGTTACAAAGGCATTTCCTTGCACAAGCGTAGCGCTTTTTAGCCACCTTAAAGCGGCGTACAGTCGTAGCTCCTACATAAAATGTTTAAAGACATCATTGTAATGTAGAACAGGTGAAGACACTAAATGTCTTTGAAGCATTGCTACGGTTAACTTCATGACACACACTTCAAACAGTTGTAATTTTCTGACAAGTGTGAATTAACCTTGCTGCACGATGGGTTGAGAATTTAAAGTGCTACATTTTCCTTTAACTGCGTAACACTTGGAACAGTGTTGTCTTGCAGTAACAAAAATCTAAATTTAATGAATTCGTGTATGTTGCTGCATGTGTATTCATTGCTTCTACATCCGCAATCTAGGGCATATCTACCATCATTTTGAAATGTTTACAACAAGGCAGCGTTGACGATGAAAATGAACTGTATTGCAATGATATTTCGTGCTTGCGAGAAATGTGAAATGTGTTAACTCTAGTATAGAAATCAGTAAAACTAATGCACATATAGTGTGCTAGTGATCATTCCGCATATGTTTGTGAAGAAACTGTGTGCATGAATTATTGTTAACACCACGTGGTTTGCACAATTTTCAAGCTTATAGTTGTATGACAATTTTGCAAGCGTATCTTTTATTATTGTTAGAGTTCCATACCTTATTCCTGATTTCTAAAGCCACTTTACTCACTCTTGTGCATTGTTAACACTGCTCAGAAATAAGATAATATACCAGTATGGCAAGTAATACTTTTACAATACAGCAAAATGCAATTTTATTACATTTATTTTTGCCCACAAACGTGCAAAACGCTTAAAACCGTACCTTATCGCTCGTTGTACTGCCTCACCTACTTTGCCTTTGCTCCTTTAACACTAGCGACTATCAACTTGTAATGCATTGGTTAAACAATGTTGCGTTGGATTTATGTACAACTGTTCCTCAAATAATGCTTTTCAGTTCTGTAGTGAACATTGCCTGCGTAATGTAGGCAACCAATAAGGTCACAGTTAATATGGTAACAAAAGTAACGTAAAGGTTATTTTTTTTGCACACTAATAATTTAATGACTCAACTGCCTTAGTTCTTGCACTGTAATTGAACATTTTTTCCATGCTTGACAGTGTCACCACCAATTTACCTGGCAGACCAGACTCGCCTGCATCCATGCAGGAGCACTCACAGCAGCGCCTGGGGAGAGGAAGAGGTGGCACACCACTGCGTCAGCAACCACGACGGACAGCTAGACGGACACTTGTAAGCAGCGAGTCTGAAGAGGCAGTTCGAGGATGGATGGAGCACGATGCTTCGGACGCCCCAGAGGCAGTAGTGAGACCTCAAAATGAAACTGCACGCAATCTGTCCCCGTGCTCGCGGGTTGACCATGCTGTGTTGGGGTACCTCCGTGGTAGGGAGGGCGCGGACTGGGCTGAACTGTACTGTGCTTCGTTGGTCCCCATTTTCCGCGCTCTCCCCTCCACATCTTGTGCCAAAGATGAAAGTGGCCGTGGAGTGTTTTTGGTTGCTGGCTCAATGGAGTCTACACGGCCGCGGGCGGTACCCCAACAGAGGAACGTATTCCTCGGACCACGTTTTCCCGCATGGCAACCCCTCTGAGCACGGGCCAGAACCGGTCTCTGATCTATCCCCCTTTCTACACCAATTACGCTCTCCAGATCCTCCGCCACAACCCAAAGTTGTAGCACGACATCCCAGTCCATGCCAGCCCACGTCACTAGCGCATTACCAAGTGCAACTTTGGCTCCGGAGAGCATCCGCACTACTATCCGGCCATCTCCTGTGCAATCAATTACAGGCACAGCCATGCACCCCAGAGAACAGACTCTGTCAGCGTCTGCAGACATAACAACTCCAATTGCAATGTCGAGCTCTTCACTGCAGGCCAGACCTCCAAGGGTGAAACCGCAACGCCAAGCGGCCGCTCGTGCATCATCGGTTAGGACGCCACGTCTTGACTGGGCTACAACCTCAAGCGAGGACAATTCCACAAACTTGTCGGCACGAGCACCCAAACGGCCATCTTCCATGGCTGGAAGTGGTTCTGGTTGGCATACAAACTCGCCAACGTCTCCAAGACATTCAACTGCTCCAACAAAAAGGGCTGCTGAGCTTTCAGGGCAGAACCGTGCAGTTCCAAGCATGGGAACTAGTGGGGCACTGCAACGCTTGGAGTCATTTACAGCCTTGCAGTCATGCAAAACAAACCTTCGGCCCCTTCCCCAACCTTCCACTGATTCAGATAGTGATATTAGCCAAGCGTAATGTTTTTCCTTTATACATTGCCCCAACTTGCAATAAAGGCATTAGCCCTTTTTGTATTTTGCAATGTAGCAATGTAATACAGCACGTGCATTATCCAAATTATTACAGAATTTCAACGGGACATCTTGAGAGTTTTGTTTTTTTTCCCTCTTTTTAAATCTATTCAATTGTACAGTTGTAATTCTGCTGTTATTTATGTTGCCAATATTTGTTTAATGATGCAAACATTCACGTTTTCAATTACTAACGCTTACTGATGCAAGTAACAGTGTTGTAACTACTGTCCTTTGTTGGTGTTACCCAAAAATGAGCTTTTAGCAAAAATCTTTTGCAATGTGTTTGTTCTTTTTTTTAAAGGCGTTTTTTATCATGCGTTACTGTTTACAAAACAGTACTACACAATCACACTATGTTCCTTGTATGATAGTGGGGTATTGCGCCTTAACATTTTAGCAATGCTTATACTCTTCCTCATTGCCTCCACATACTCCAATACAGCACTTATCATTGTTGACACACAAGACGACTTGACATTTCAATGTCATTGTTGCGTAATCTTCCACAAGAAACTTGTATGTAAAGAACTGATGAAAGGACCAAAATGTTTGAATACGTCACCTTTAGCAGAATTAACAAAATATCGGTACAATCCATTGCAAATAACATCAGCGTTCATCAGGGTTGCCTTTATACAGTTAATATTAGTAGCACTGTTCTCATTGGGTGAGATGTTTAACTCCTTTTGCTTCCCCGTTTGTCGGTGGTCTGCAAGCTATGAGAGTGTAAGGCAGACTGTACCCGGCCGGAAATTCTGTGGCGTGATTCACTCTGTGCAAAACATGAATAGCTGTGCATAACAATAGGGACTCCGCTGCAGGCAGGCTTTGGTGGTTAGTACACACATTCACTGCGGCCCAATACAAACCGCAGCATCCCTTTTGTTTTGCCCTGGTTTCACAGAGCATCACACTGAAACCACACTTGCACGCCCGCTGCCTCCGGTCTGATAAGCGAACCACTGGCCAGCAGCCAAAATAGGTCAGAGTATAGGCAGACGTCCACGGGTGTGTATGCAACCGCCTATGCAGGCGGTCCATTCTTAAATCGCGGCGCTAAATGCTCAACACCGGATACAGCACGCTCGTCTACAGGGGCCAAATAAAGGTTTCGTGGCCCGTGGCAGTCTTCAATGATGCAAACAATACAGCAATCAGAAACCTCAGAGTAAACTGTGGTACCTAAACATCGCACATACTGTCCATAGCAAGAAGAATTAGCGCAACGGCAGCATTACATTGCACTTTTATTAATGTACAAGTGTTGTACGTCCGACATACCACAAACGTTTCATTCAACATGAATAAACAGTATCGCACAGCGACAAACAAAAAATTCCGGTAACACACTGTCTAAAAACATATGTTTCTATTACCCGATTTGCCCTGGGACCCTGTGCCAATCCCTAAGATTAACATTAGCTTAGGCTCAGTGCATCCACAATATTTCACACAACAATGCTACTTAACTAAGCAAACATTATTGCAGAACGTAGCAACAATAAAGGCAATAGTGAATGCAGAGGTTTGCATACAAAATGCATTTTACAGCCATGTCCCAACTGCTTCTTGTCGCCACTCCTCTATGTCATACAGCCGCTCAAATACAGTATTTATTAATCTCTGCTGCGCTAGTAACATTGCAGTGCATGACACTATGAGGCTCCGTAGTCGCTCTGCTCCTTCGGCATCAGCTTGAACAGTGTTGGCTGCAGAAGACAGAGAAATTGAAGGATGAGTTGTTGATAAACTTTGTGAACCGCTACCTGTACATAAAATTAGATTACATTTCCATTGGCCGCGACTGTGTTAGCATACTGAATGGTACCGCACTGTTTTCATAAATGTTACTGCCAAGTGGCAATGCTGATTAGTCTGTACTGGGCTGCAGCTTGGTGCAAAACATTACTGGACCGCAGAGCAGAGCGAATATACCCTGAGGTTGCAGTGCCAATGATGCAATGCGCAAGTCCATAGTGCATCCGGCCATTTGTAATACTCATTCAAGGCTAAGGACAGCCCTGTAAGGGGCTGTGCAGTAAAAAGCTGCAACTGAGACAAGACATCTAGAAATACAGTGTGCAGATATTTGGATTGCAAAGGTTACCAAAAGGCATTGGGCATGGTTATGCAAGTGGACCAAGTGTTAGAGAATTCTGGCCGAAGACAATTTTTTAACAGCACTACCAAATGCTCCATGCTGCGCGTAAATTGTAATGCAGTGCATTGCGTTGAAAAATTACTGTGTTATTCTGAACTGTAGGTTTTTGGGCAAGTCGACACAACCGCAACGTAGCATTGCAACAAAACGCAAACTCTGTAGTAAACTACATGAACGCTGAGCCACAATCTGCGCCGTGCTCATTACATCTGCTTCTTCTCCTGCCTTCAAATTTAGAAAATACGCTTAAAGCTTTACTGCTGCACCACCCACACAAAATAACGTTATTGCTGCAGCTATTGCCACACTCGCAGTAAGAAGTCAAGTTTATTGCATCATCCAGGATTGGCGTTCAGCGGCACAGGGTTTGCATTTGTTTGATCTTGCAGCAACATGCTGTAGTCACAGTTATCAAGTGCATTTGCTTCTCTCTGAATAACATATGTCTACATTTTAGTCTTCAATATGAGATGTTGACGGATGTTTGCAGAGAAACAGAGAGCGTTGTAGTATCAAATGTGTTTCGTGTCTAATGAACCAAAAACAAAACAAAAACCCAATCCACGTATTCCTTTAAAAAAAGGTAGGTTTTAATTCAAGCGTTGATGGGAAGAAGTAACACGCAACTATTTTACAGCTTATCAGTCCGTTAATGTAGGAACCATGCTCTAGAGTTGCAAATGCAACAAAGGCACTGTGAGTGGGAGCGTGCAAATGGATGGAGGCAGTTATGAAATTTGCGGGCTCAATTTTGTTTAATGCTCGCTGTCCACATATTTCCATGGAATGACATGGAGACTTCAGTGGTCTTGAGGAAAAGGGAAGGAACTCCCTAGTCGCAAGGATTTGTACAGTTTCTTGCAGTGTCGTTAGTTGGACAATTGCCCTAAATGTAAGGCCAATATTCCATTCTTTTCGGTAATAGTGAACACAAAGTCACTTCAAGTGCCATCCTGCATTACATGAAAGAGTTATAGAACCCCTAAGTAGTGTGACCGGAAGCAGATGTGTTGTCCTTTTTTGGGGGGGATTTTTTGGGTTTGGAGTTTGCAAACATAATGTAAATTACTAAGCACTCACAAGTATGTTGTTATATTGTTTTCTTAACACTACAATGCTTTCAATAAACACAGTGTTCTACTTACTGCTGCTGATTGGGCAATTAATTGCATCATTGCTAGCAGTTTGGCGACGAGTGCCGTTGACCCTGCGGGGTGGTGTCGTGTCACTCTCAGTATTGAGTTTGATTTGTGGGAGTGGTTCTGTTGTTCCCAAATCTGCAACAAAGCGATTGGTGAATGGACAACTAGCTCTACGTAAACCCTTACTGTCTGTAATAGCATTAGTAATCTGAAAAGTGTACTGACCGTCTGCTGGCCAATTGCGATGTTGCCTATGGGCACGTTGTGTCTGCATGCTGGTTTGCTGCTGTTGCGTTTGCCGCGCAGCCTTGCGCTTCGATATCTTAGCTGCCGCACTAACCACTATAATGCAAATGACAGAGATGTTGCTGGCAATCAGGAAAACATTTGAATGACAGTCATGTTTTGCAGTCTGGGTCAAGGTGAGTATTTAACAATTGTCTTTGTAACAAGGATACTCCACCAAAGAAAAAGGATGTGTTTACAAGCCTTTTTCAGTTGTGGGATAATCTGCCATCCCGAAAAGTAAATCTCGGCTTTGGTTGATTTGCCCTTTTTACAGGTGTAATGTTTGTAGCAGTAGCAGAAAGGGTTTTGTTGGGAATTGAGCTTGGTGGTCATCTAAGATTGTGTTGTTTTTCACGCAAAAAACCTGTGATTTTGCCAATTGTTAAGAGACAGTTGCAACATAAACGTTGCAGTTAGCAATTTAAGCTTCAGTTTGGTAGTCCAATAACGTAATCGACATTAATGCTTAGACCGTCGTTGATTTACAAATCAAAGAGCTGTTGTTTTTTAAGTCAAAACTATTAACAGTTGGACTGTGTAACAAGGCCACTGTGCGTAAGGACAAAACTTGCCCCCTTTATTGTAGCGCACAGGATAACGCATGTAAATTGCACTGAGTGCAACTTACAAGTAATGGTTACATTAAAATATATCCTTGGAGCAATGCTTACGAAGAAATGCAAAAAATCTTAGGCAAGAACGGTCCATTTTGCGAATAACAAGCATGTTAGAGTTACTGCAGTTTGCGAACACAGGCCGAGCCCTTTGCGTCCTTAGGGCAAATGTTTGTTAAACATTCGCCATAGAAAGGAGCACTTAAGGATTTGGCGGTGCGCAGGTAATCGGAAGCTAACGAAATGGAAGGTGCTATCTGTTGCGAGAGCAGACGGCAACGGCTATAAAGGGCAATGAGAGAAATCTTACCTTTATGACGCTTTTTAAGGTTCAGGCGAATGTCCGTTAAGGCAATGGGGGATTTCAGTTTCATGTCACTCCATTTTTTTTGGATTTGTATCACACTACGTCGCGTTCCGTAGCGGCGCTCAAGGGTCTGGACTACCTCGGCTAGAATTTTTTTTGTGTGTAAATTGGGCTGCAGATAAGGACCTCTGTTACCGTCGTAGTCACGGAGATCCATAATGCGAACGAGTTGGCGAAGCTCGCGGCGGCCAAGGGGTGCGCTTCTGCGTGGCATGTTTTGCTTGTGAATAGCATCGGAAATGGGGGGCTCAGTCATTTCCGGTTGTTTCCCGCGCTCTCCTACTGACGTGGGGGCCCAAAAAAAGCCCGCCCTTTAGGCGGTGGCTAATGAGGGCACGTCCCTTTGGGCGGTTCCACGCGACAATACCGGAAAATGGCTGTTGTTTCTGAGTGGGCAAACGACTGCGCTGCGATGCCAGGAGTTTTCGCCCGCTTCGCGTCATTTTCGCACAACTACGTCTATTTGAAAGAATGTAACGGCACCTTAGGCAACCGTTAAATATTATGTAGCCAAACATTGCATACCAGAACTCTGTTAATGCCCCGAAGCTTAGCATTACTGCGAACAAGTGGGGAGCATTATTAAACAAACCCATGATAATCTTTGTTATATTACGTTGTTATGTTTACTCACAAAGTATATTGCACATTTAAATAAGCGCTCTCGCCTCGTGTATGTGCGTACCGATGATGCTTAAGCTATTGCTCTTTCGAAAATATCGTGTCTTTTTCAAATGTGAAGGGGCTACTTTTGTAATGGCTGGCTGCATCGCGTTTACGGCCTTTTCCCGAGGTGACAAAGATGAAGGGTCCCCCCCCCCCCCAAAAAAAACCCCCGCAAGGCCACGTTCCTTTTGACCGAACAATGTGGCTGCCGTTGAAAAAGGGGCCTGCAAAATATTCGTGCCGCACCTTCTATGCGATTCAGTTATCTTGCGATGACTTGACATTGTTTTGCCCGGTTTTGAGGTAGTCGCCGGAAAAGCTGAGAGATGTTATGCAAACCATTGCTAGTCACCATTACTAGTTCGTAAAATTATGCTGACTCTGCATACGCACAGGTGGCTAAGCCACGTTCAAACAGGGAAAACTTTTAATGTACCATTATTCTCTATTTATAGAAATGGTCCAATGGCAAAATGTTGCGACTCTTAAGTGCGACTTACATTATCAAAATACGTTGTCGCATCGCTTATGCGCGTCACGAACAGTGCCAATGCATTAGTGTCCAAGTTCAGCGAAATGTCATCCAACGGCGAAAGCGTGATTGGCGTTTTCGAAGTCGCCTGTCCTTGATGAAATGACGATTATACTTCGAAAGTGTTCGCAGGGCAGCGCATATTTGGTGTGTTTGCTACTACTACTGGCGTTTACTCTCGTTGGGGGTGTGACGTCTAAGCGGAAGTGCGTGGCAACTTCGCGCCCAAAACCCTCATGGGCGGGAAACCAGAGATTTGGCGCGAAAACACACTGCTGCTCGCTAGATTCGTGCAATATGGCTCGCCGCACCTCACCACTGGGCAAACGGGAGCTATTAACTTTCGTTCACATAATGGACCGTCGCGATTATGACGGGTTAAAGGGGCCATACCTGCGTCCAAATGCACATAAGCGTGCCATTTTGAGGGAGGTGACAAAGACACTGCAGCGTCGGTACGGCACTGTTCGGTCATACTCGCAATTGCAAAAAAAATGGTCGGACCTGAAGGGGAAAGACCCGGCAGGACTCCGCGAAATACGTCACAAAAACCGTCATCGGCAAACCGGTAAGTAATGGTGGTTAAGAGCCAAACATATGTTAATGTTTGAATGTATTTGCTCTGCAGTAGTCGAAAAGAAATCGCACGAGCGAATCTTAACAAGATGCAAACGAACTTGGGGAAGGAATTCCTGTGGGAATGTAAAGCACAATTTGGGGTTTCTTATGTGTTGGGTTGTACATTCACAACTTTACTCGGGCATGTTGCAACTGTGTGCAGGCCTGCGCTATGGCGCGTGTATCACTGCAGGATAAAACGCAGCAAATAGCTTCACTAAGTACGATTCTCTGTGTTATGTGTGTGGCTAGTTCGGTATTCACAATCATGGCTGTAAAGAATGCTGATGCGGTACTGTGCCTGCATTGGTTTTTTCTGTAGCTTTACCGCTGTTCATCGGCGGTGTGCAGTGCGGAGATGTCAGCAATTTTTGTCACATCCACAAAGGCTTTCGCTTAACGCATAGGGCCTGCATTTGATCCTTTTCCTATAACCACTCCTTTATCTGGATAGGCACCAAAGATTAGATACGAACTACTAAATCAAGGGGTCATGTGACTCAAACACACGACTGATGGGCCACATTGAGCTTGGGTGCACGAGTTGTTGTAACTATCACGCGGTCGTTTTCTTATGAAAGTTTTTTGTACAAAAATTTGGCACAACCATTCCTTAAATGCATTGCCATTGGGAAATGTAGGCATTAGTAGGGTTCCTTAACTAGTAGTTAGGATTACAGTGTGACACCTGTGAAAAGGGGGTGAACAACGTGTTTAGAGGTGTAGAAACATTATTTCCAAAAATTTGTGTTTAACACAAGGATTGTAATTCCTTACCTCCAATTGCAATACTTCTTCGCAGCCAATTGCCACCTATTAGCCATCGTTGCATCATATTGTATCTGGCCAGTCTGCATGCTGAAAATTAGCATTAAACAATTATGTAACTCCACATTTCACTTGGCCGCCGTACAGCAACACTGTATAGACACGTAGTCATTGAAAGGTACAGAACGGTGTACACTGCATTGAGTTAACTTAATAAAGGGTAGCGTGTGTTTTCTACATCCGTTCAAACGAATGGGAGTGTTTTTGGTCTTATACGGATTTTCGGCAGTGAATTACATGTAATCTTATACATTTACAACTACCTATGTCAGTAATTACCGCTCTTAAAGACTGCAGTTCAATGACACACCTGCCTTGGATGTCTCCTCTACAGCTACATATGTTAATAGCCACTTTACATTTTCAAGCAGGTCGTGCTGAGAGGTGAATGGAGAACGCCGAGGGAATGCAGTCAAGCATGCCAATAGGTATGTATTCTCCTGCATTTAAAAGGTTTTGCATTTTTAGAGATGCATAAGAGAGGAGCAAACAAATATGGAATAGCAACAGTGTTGGTGTATAGGTTTACTTTGCTAGAATGTACATACATTGACATTTATTTGCCTCCATCTCAGGCACAAATAGAACGTGTGATGGCTGCCAGAACTATGGACAGACCTCGTGGGGGACAGAATAGTGGTCGGCGTCATAGATCAGCAGAAGCATCTGCTCGCACTTTGGGAGCACAAGGGCCGGTGCAAGGTATGGATTGTCCTAAGTATGCTGAGTAGATAAGAACTGTGAGAGCGCCATGCTGTTATCCGGTGTACTTTTGGAGCTAATGTATGCATTGCGTCAACAAGCTTTGAGTTAATGATTGTAGTTGGGACGTGTTAATTGATTGCATTTTGGCGCAAAAAAACAGTAGTTAATAAATGGTGTTGGTCAAAATATAAGATGTACAGACTATTCGCTGGTGACCTCGATGTCAAACTCATTGCACAGTGCATCAGTTGGATGTCATCACAGGTTCTGTGTTGGCAATGCCTGGAATGTCAGTCAAAGCAAAAGCCATGTTTAGCATATTTCTCAGTATAAAAATGCCCCTTTATTTAGTACATTACCCAAAGTTTCTGCCTAAAAGCGTGGACCTTTACATTGCCGCTTCCTGTGCTGTAATTCAATGTAATGTATCCCATTTTGGGAAAAATAATCCCCTCCCCTATCGTTTTCTTTTTAAATTAGTCTTATCATTGTAAGACATCTACAAAAGTGGTCCAATGATGTTGGCCATGCATGTGATGGGACCACAAGGATGAATAAGACCTTACACACAGGTAACTTCTGCAAGCGTGAAAAAAAATATCCTGAACATGTACTTTCAGGAGGCATAGCAGTTTTTGTAAAATAGTGTTGACACAAGTAATCGTGCTAATATTATTTCTGTTGCTGCTTCTGCAATATGCCAAAAAGCGTATTTCATGTGGAGCAAAAGTTGCTTGACACTCGGGAAAGAAACACCAACCGATTACCAATGTGCACCAACTATGCTGCACAGTTACAAACTATGTAGCTTTAACGTCGAAGTAACCACAATCCAGCCCAGAATGGCACAGATATTTAGCACTACTGACCATAATTGCTTACTGACATTTGCATAGGCGAATGTAACATCCATGAAGGCACATCCAATAAATTGGGCTTGCGTTCCCTTTGTGTATTTGTCAATTGGAATGAAATGCTGCCAAACTGTGCAAATGTAGCTGAAGCTACTGCTTGCCTGAGTGTGTAATGACAGCAGTAACATGCGCAAATGGTTACAGGAAAGTGTCAGAACATTGTCACCTCTTGAAATTTGACAAATAAATGTAACCCAATTTGGTCAAAAGCAAGTACATTGCTTATGGCATACGTTGCAATGATTGCTGTTGGTTGTTAAAAAAAAAAGGGGTTTTTTTGTCCCCCAAATTGACCCATCACTGGATAACGGATTTACGACGCATTGTACTCCACTAGCAAGCATTGTCCTTGCAAACTGAAGGTGGTAATGCTGAGGCAGCAGTTTGCATTGTCTAAACAAGTAACTACACTGATGCTTAAAGGGGTTGTCCGGCCACACAGGGTAAAAATTTTTATAATGCTGCTGCTTTCCTTTCAGTAAGGATAGTAACAGACAGCATACAGGGGCTCAAACCGGCCAGCAGATCAGCTGCAATGTCAGTTTCTTACCTTAGATTCTGATCTTCACTGCAGCTTTCAAAGATGGCGCCTCTCTGCGCTCTCCCTCTTCTGTGTGCGCGCTCCCAATGGTAGTAAGAGACATGAAAAGGCAGGATTTCATGGCCTCCCTCAGCTCACGTCCTAGCCCCGCCCACGACACGCCCACCTCTATTGAACTGCTCTACAGTCTCTCCCCACCCAGGCCCCGCCCCCTGCTGCATACTATAATCAGAGGGGGTGTGGCCAGGGGAGACTGCATTATACACTCATGTCAGGATAAAATCCTGCCATGACTGTAAACAGCATTACTGTGCATAGTGAATGGAGAGGGGCTGGGGAGAGCCCAGAGAGAACTCTCCTGCAGCCCCCCACTGCAAGGCTACCTACTGCCCCCCCCACCCTGCTAAAGTGAAACAAAACATTTCCCCACACTCACATGCCCTCATAGTGCCCCTCCCACAGTGACCCCCCCTCACAATGACCCCCCCCCTACAGTGCACTCCCCCACAGTGCCCCCCTAATGATCCCCCACAGTGCCACAAACAGTGCCCTCTACAGTACCTCCTACACATGCCCCCAGAGTCACCCCTACAGTGCCCTCCAAAGTAGCCCCCCTCATTCCCCTCAACCACAGCATTCTCCACAGTCCCCCCTCAACAGTGCCCCCCCCCCAGTATTCCCCCCCACAGTGCCCTCCGCAGTACCCCCCTACACATGCCACCCCCCCCCAGAGTCCCCCCCACTGCACTCCAAAGTAGCCCCCCTCCACATGCCCCCCATCCACAGCGTCCCTATACAGTGCCCCCCCTGTGACCTCCCCCACAGAGTCCCCCTTTACAGTGCCCACACACAAGTACACTAACAGCACCCCCCCTCCCCCCGGGACTTCTGACAGCCGGGTCTCCTGACATTGCACACACACACATCACTGCCGCTGCCCCCCCTCCCCCCGGGACTTCTGACAGCCGGGTCTCCTGACATTGCACACACATCACTGCCGCTGCCCCCCCTCCCCCCGGGACTTCTGACAGCCGGGTCTCCTGACATTGCACACACATCACTGCCGCTGCCCCCCCTCCCCCCGGGACTTCTGACAGCCGGGTCTCCTGACATTGCACACACACACATCACTGCCGCTGCCCCCCCCCCCGGACTTCTGACAGCCACTTGCACACATCCATCCATCCATCCATCCCTCCCCCCCACGAGAGCCCGCCCCTCCTCTCATTCTTACCTTGGAGTTGAAGAGCCAGCAGACACGCCTCCCCTGCAGGGGCAGAACTGAGCTTCCCAGGCTGAAGTTCTTCTGCACATGCGCAGAGCTGTGCTGGAGAGGCGCGTCCCCGGTCGTCCCGACAAGAAGAGGACTAGAGACTTCTCGGAACCAGGAACCATGGCAACCGAGGAGCAACACAGGGGGGGGGGGACAGCCAAGAGGTAAGTGAATAACTTCTGTTTGCCTAATTTACAATGCACAATGTATATTACAAAGTGCATTGTATTGGGCAAACAGAAGTAATGAGACCTAATGTTTATGGCCGGACAACCCCTTTAATGTTATGAAATTAGTGAAATTATGTTAAAGGCACAGCGTTACATTATCATGATACGTGGCTAGAAATACACAACGGCACTTAACAGACCATGTGTAGCTACAGCGTAATTACCTTAGCAAACTGGAAGGAAAAGTCGTAGTAAGCTGGACAAATGTTGTAAACATAGTGCTTCATTGAGGTAGTCTTAGGGATTACTACTGATAAACGTCATCCTAACGTTTTTTGGACATTTGCATACTCTTAGCTTTAAGAACATACACTTACCAACGGTGGTTCAATTGCCGACATCACTGTTGTGTTGCCGATGTGAGCCTACCCTTTAACACATTGGCTTTTTCTTTGCCTAGATGCGGACCAGCAGCCGGACAGCTTATCAAGCAGCGACGCGCATCAAGTGATAGTAAGCAGCACGGCTTCACTGCTTGCTGCACAACATAACATTTCTTGCGCCCTTGACCGGCTTGCCCAGCTGGAGGCATGGCGAGAGGAAACCATTGGAACAAGACTTTAAATGTTGAGAATTGTGCATTGCTGTTGCAATGGTTGAAAATGTTTTAACTATTTTAATGTTGTTAACAATTTTAATGCTTGAGGGAATACTGTAAGACTGTAAATGTGTATTGTAAATGAAAAAATGGGTATTGATTATTAAAAGTATAGCAACAAATTAAGACAAGATTTTTTAACTTTGCTTCTCGAGTTATACACTATTGTAACGCGGCACTGCAACCTCACTTGCAAGGCCTTCGCACACTGTCCATGTAGGCTGCTACAGTGTCTCCCAGTTGCCAGTTACTTTGGGCAAAAACATACATGGTTGTGCATTGCACACCTTCTATTGTGGCAATAGTAGCAATGTAACATGTGGAATAGCTGTGCTTCAGTTTGCAAAGCGCTGTAACCTTTCTGCCGTAATCATGGGGGAAGAAATGCGTCAGTAACTTCCATCTCATTTAGCGAAAAATCCACAAATTGTTTAGCTGCCTCTCAAATAGAAGCCTCTCAACAGCCTTTCAACCAAGCTTCCCTTTGCTGGTGGTGTGACAACTAAGAGACAGTCAATGTAGCATGCTACCGTTCAGCAGATGTTAAACTGTCGACACTTTGTAGTATGCGCCAGCGCACATAGCTACTACATTTCACTTGCGACACTCCCCTCAAAAAAGACACCCAAAAAATTAAGGCTTGTTTTGTTTGCCATGCTTAGCATCGTTGCCTTTATTTTGCGCTGCAGAAGTCATATCACAGCATACAAAGCAATTATAAACCTACATGAGAAGATGATTTTTTGGAAAATGTGGGAAAAACATGTGTTACATTCGTAGACATGTATAATGCAGAATTCCACATGGCTCATACATTTTGCTTCTAATAATATTACAGTAATGTGTTTGGCAAAGCAAAATCCAACAGGTCAAACAGCATGGCATAAGGACAACACCGACATGCAAAGTGTAACAGTGTAAGGATTTCCGTATCAATCAGGTAACAGTAATAAAAGAAAAATCCTGAGCAGGGAAGTGTAATAGAGACACCACGGTGTTAACTAGGTCCATTCTTCTTATGAACATGAATGTAAGTACAAGCAGTCAAACAGTGCTTGATTACAATGGATTAGCAACACACCAGCATTCCAATTCCCCATTATGGCATGTTGTTGGTTTGAGCGCTAGCGCGATATTTACACTAACGCGGACACAGCATGAATTTATAGGCGCAATTATAGAAAAGTGGCAAATATATTGCTTGTTATTTAAGCGGATTGCTATACAGTTCAATGTAGGTGATTGGCCGCAGGTCCAGAAACTGAAGCATGCCTTATTCCACGTACTGTTGTACCAACGCTCAAGATGTTATTGGTCTGTTGGTTTAAAGTGAAAATATGTTTAAGACACAACAAAATTAATTGTACGGAGCTCCCAATGTCCCAAGCAGTTACGAAGCACAAAGGAGTAATGCGCATAGGCTGAAGACATAGTTAGAAGCGTAACACAGCAATGAGGTCACAAATTTGGAAACAACAGTGGTCTAAATGGAAAAGATTTTGAAAAGCGAGCTACTATTGATGCATAACCAGAGTTAGAGTGTGACACATACACCACTATGTAGAAAATGTATACAGCTATGTGAGTTTCTGCATTGTGTTATTTTCAGGCAGCATTACTGATTATATAGAAGAAAAATGTAACAGTGGTTAAGGCAGGTTTATGGGAGTGCAGAAAGTGTAGGAGAGAATAAATTGATAAGTGTTGATTCTTATTCACCGTTGTAATGGCAGCAGGTCTGTGCAGAGTTACAGGGAGAATACAATTGCAAGCTGAAAGCGGGTGCACATAGCGTCAAAGTTACAGTCCTGTCCTTGTGAGATGTGAACCGAACCTTTGAAACCGGAGTGAATAGCTTACAACTGCTATTGGCAGTGCTCCGAGAAATCTATGTTATATTATCTTTGTCAGAAAATTTGAAGGACATACCGCAAGGTGTTTTACTTTGTTATTCTTTTCCATAATAGTTGTAAAGCTTAATATTGCCTTCTAAGAAATAGAAAATCAAGAAAGTCTTTTGTGCCTTTTTTTTATCGAGGTATTAGTCACATGATATGCATTTCAGTTTGTTGCCGTGCATCGCGTATAGCATGTGAAGTACATGGACAATTGAAAGGCATATAATGCTTAAGCTCGTAACCCACTTCACGGGTCCTCGACGCTTGCGAGTCCCTAGCCTTTTAGTTTAAAAATAGAAATTAAAGGGGTTGTCCCGCGCCGAAACGGGTTTTTTTTTTTTTCAACAGCCCCTCCGTTCGGCGCGAGACAAACCCGATGCAGGGACTTTAAAAAAAAAACACACAGCGCTTACCTGAATCCCCACGCTCCGGTGACTTCTTACTTACCCGGTGAAGATGGCCGCCAGGATCTTCTCCCTCGGTGGACCGCAGGGCTTCTGTGCGGTCCATTGCCGATTCCAGCCTCCTGATTGGCTGGAATCGGCACGTGACGGGGCGGAGCTACACGGAGCAGCTCTCCAGCACGAGTGGCCCCATTCAGAAAAGAAGAAGACCGGACTGCGCAAGCGCGTCTAATCTGGAGATTAGAAGCCGAAAATTAGACGGCACCATGGAGATGGGGACGCCAGCAACGGAACAGGTAAGTGAATAACTTCTGTATGGCTCATAATTAATGCACAATGTACATTACAAAGTGCATTAATATGGCCATACAGAAGTGTATAGACCCACTTGCTTTCGCGGCACAACCCCTTTAATGCCAATTTGTCTAAATGTATTCCAATGACCGGCTTAAAAAAAAAAAAAATGTTGTTAGGATAGCCGTGCTTAACTGCCTCCCTGCACATGATCCATCTGCCAGGGAAGATGTCCATGCGTACTCATAAAAAAATTGGCAAAGGTGTCTCGCACTCGCACAGCAGTTGGCGCAGGCCTTGCATACTGAATCAGGTTCAAGTTAGCATTTGTAACGTCAAACTGACCATCAACAGCATTCCATGCAACATTACTACGCCTACATAAGTTATGCAAAACCACGGCAGCTTTAATTACAGCACACACGTGCGCAGGTGTCAATTGAATTGCTGTGTGCAGCACCCTCCAGCGGTTACACAGCAACCCGAAAGCGCACTCCACAAAGCGCCTTGCACGTGTAAGCCGATAATTAAAAACCTGCTTCCTGGTGTCGATGTTCCTGCGAGCAAAGGGCCGCATTACATTGTTTGACAAGCCAAAGCTGAGATCAGCCACAAAAACAAAAGGAATGGCTGGCTCTGTCATACCAGGAAGCGAACGTGGTTCTGGCAGGGCAAGCTGGCCAGCCGAAAGCCTCCTACTCATGCGTGAAGTGCTAAAAATGCGTGCGTCAGCACTACTTCCATATGCTCCAATATCAGCTATGCGGAAGCAGTAGTTGCTATTGGCGACGGCAAGAAGGACTACTGAAAAAAATTGCCTATAGTTAAAATATCTGGAGCCAGAGTGGGGAGGCTTTCGAACACGTATGTGTTTACCGTCCAATGCCCCCAGACAATTTGGAAAGTTGGCCCTCTCCCATAAGGCACTCGCAACGTCTTGCCAATCTTGCTGCGATGGAGGGGCCATTACTATTGGAACGAGATGCTCCCATATAAGAGTGCACGTTTCAGCAACAATTGTGGAAATAGTGGAGCGTCCACGATGAAACTCAAATTTCATGCTTGCATACGAATGCCCCATTGCCAGAAACCTATAAAACATAAACCAAGTGCATGACGTTACAATCCGTGGACTACAATTGGCTACACATTTTATTATTTATTAAACGATTGGCAAAGAAAAGATGAGGTGCTTGATATGGATAAACAGTAGTGCTTTTTGTTTGAGTGTGTTCGCAAAACTTAACAACCTGCAGTTTGTGCCTATAAAATATTGTCCTTTACAGGCGTTGCATAACGATATAATAGCATTGGCCCCTATGGCATTTTTAGTGCACTGGCAGTGGTTCCTTGAAATTCTAATTCATGAATGGAAGATTGTCCATTGTCCTGTGATAACACACGTTGCTGCATTACGGTTGTTAAGATTAGCATTAAAGGGGTTGTCCCGCGCCGAAACGGGTTTTTTTTTTTTTTCAACCCCCCCCCGTTCGGCGCGAGACAACCCCGATGCAGGGGTTAAAAAAGAACACCGCACAGCGCTTACCTGAATCCCCGCGCTCCGGTGACTTCTTACTTACCGGTTGAAGATGGCCGCCGGGATCTTCTCCCTCCGTGGACCGCAGCTCTTCTGTGCGGTCCAATGCCGATTCCAGCCTCCTGATTGGCTGGAATCGGCACGTGACGGGGCGGAGCTACACGGAGCCCCATTGAGAAGAGAAGAAGACCCGGACTGCGCAAGCGCGTCTAATTTGGCCATTAGACGGCGAAAATTAGACGGCAACCATGGAGACGAGGACGCCAGCAACGGAACAGGTAAGTGAATAACTTTTGATAACTTCTGTATGGCTCATAATTAATGCACAATGTACATTACAAAGTGCATTAATATGGCCATACAGAAGTGTATAGACCCACTTGCTTTCGCGGGACAACCCCTTTAATTCTTACTTAACGTACAATGTGCAAAGCATTAATTTGCTGCTGAACTGATGTTGCAAGTGAACACAAGTACAATGAAGATTGTGGCCCATGTTAAGTATGCTTTGCAATGTGTAACATCTTTGCAATGGTAGTATAATGAACGCGGTGCGCTTTTACCAGCATGTCAATCCGGGTTCCAAAGGAGTTAATAGTTCACATAGCGCATTCCCAAGAAAACAGCATCGCCATTTAACAGCGTACTGGCCACCTTAGAATGCAACTTTCGGCACATTTCGCTGCAAAATATGCAAATGCAATTTTGTAGTTGCCTTTTCAACTACTGGCGTTACCGCAAGTGAAGGTAATGTAGAATTCAAACACATTAGCATTGCAGAATAAATGAGATAACGTACTGCGTTTCCAATGCAAGGCCAAAAGGCAGCAGACACTGCAATATATATCTCTCATAAGTTTTTTGGATCAAATCAGAACATAAGCAGTACAATTACCGCTGCATTACCACACATTTATAGCTTAGCAAGTATAGTATTAAACATTTTGAAGTAAATCACACATTTGTCTGACTTGTTTAACAAACAAAGGGTGAAGAAAAAAAATAAAAATTCAGAGGCTACATACCGCAACGTTATCAATAGACGTTCTTCTGGTGAGACACAGTCACGCATAACTGTATTTTGCCGGCCAAGAGCTTGACGCATATCCTACAGCAGCGAGTCAAACTGACAAATGGATAGCCTGCAAAAGAGCTCAAACTGCTCAGGGTAGCGCCGTAACCCTCCATACATCCTAGGAAAAAAAACGTGACTCTGGGCAGACAGCATTAGCGGGTGCACCCAAAAGCGCCGCTGTCTTGCTCTCCTCCGCCGAACGTTTGGCGCTGCATCCTGTGCCAACCCATGCTCCAGTACCGGGACACTCTGGTGCCTTCTTCGCCTCCTGCAAAATCGACGATGCACTAACCATGCCACTGCAGCATCGTGCCTACTGATGGGGAACATATCTAGAGTAGTGCTAGAATATAGACCCTCTTAAAGATGTGTTTCTTGCTGGAAAAATCTAAACGTGTGCAGTGATGAACTCACTAAATACAGGTGAGAAGACAAGGGGCTGGGCCAGAACATTAAGCGATAATGCATCGCAGCTTGCAACACTACATTAGTTTCCGACGTTTTTTCGTTAACGCTGCGACGCTCGTGTGTACGGGCGACACAACGGCAAACGCTCGTCGGGAAATACGAGCGACATATCGCATTAACGTCGCACACGCTTCGGCGCGTAAACGCCGACGCTCGTGTGAACGCACCCTAAGGGTGCCCACCCACTGGCGTTTTTTTTTCCCTGCGAAATTCGCAGCATTTTTTTTCTCCTGGGGTCTATGGGACTTGTAATGTTAAAATCGCGATCGCGCAAAATCGCAATTTACCGCGAAATCGCGATTTTAACATTACAAGTCCCATAGACCCCTGCAGAAAAAAAATGCTGCGAATTTCGCAGGGAAAAAAAAACGCCAGTGGGTGGGCACCCTTAGGGTGCGTTCACACGAGCGTAGGCGTATTTATGTTCGCACGTGCGCAGCGTATAATCGCCGGAAAGAACGTTTTTCGTCGATCATGACCAGAGCTAGAAAGCGTATTATCGTTTGTTCTTACTTTGCAAACTATCTTTTCGGCCATCGAATATGCGTTGGCGCGTATTTCGGTCGCATGTGTTCCGTTTTTTTTTCGGGTTGCCGTTTTTACGCGCCGTAAAATCGCCCGTGTGAACGAATACATTCGAAACCAACGCCTCAGATGGTCACGTATATATGATTGGGCGCAAAAACGCGCCATTTATGCGCTCGTGTGAACGCACCCTTAATGTGTAAGTATATAATTGCATTTTTGTAGTTCTAATATACAGATATGTGTAACATATATGTAGAAGAAATGTTACAAACAGTAGAGCCACTGGGAAAGTTGTGTTTCAATACTGTGTAGCAACGGCACTTCTTGCAAGTGTGTTTGCAAGTCATTTGCACTGCTCCATGGTTGCAACTTGAGCCACAGAATTTAGGAGATTATGGCCAAATGCTGCAATACATTCTCTTTAGTGTCCATGTAGCATGTCTAGCATGTTTGAGGATTGCCACCTGCTCCTTCGGCAAAGCTGTAGAGTTTACCATATTGGCCATTACAATGTAGGCAAGCAACATATAGTGTAATTGCATGGCACTTATATTAAATCATAATCTCGCTTGCAGGGCTGTGTGTAAGAGGTAATAGGCTTTGGGTAGCTTTCCACTAGTCTTTTTTAAGCGCTGCTTTATTTTTCCACGCTATTGGCAATGGTACTTTCTAATGTTAAAGACGCCACGCAGCACCGCGTTTTGGTTGCACTGCGTTGTGTTGCGTTTTTAACCTTACAAAGTCCCATTGACAATAGCAAGAAAAACAAAAAGCAGCGATTAAAAAAGGCTACTGAAAAGGCACCCTTGGAGTGGTTTAACATGAATTTATCAAAGTATGTATATGTCCTGTCCCCTTTCATTTTGTCGGATCACTATGCATGACTAACCAATACACAAAGTGCCTTAGAGTTGCAGCTTGCTTAGATTAATAGGGCAGCCTCCAAACATTTCTAACATTATCATTATTAGGCTCACTACCCACTCCTTTTTTTTTCTAATGCGAAAATGGTTCTTTTATGGCAGCAGGGATCTATGGGACTTGGAACGTTACAATTGCGCTTGGGAAAAAACGTAATTTCGCGGGAATGTGCGATTTTGCGCGAGCGTGATTTCAACATTACAAGTCCCATTGACCCCTGCAGGAAATAAAAAACCATACTCGCTCGACCAAAAACAACTGTAGTGGGTAGTCACCTTATAGTTTACTTGTTTTGCACACTATGTATATTTGAAATGAATGATTGATATTTTCTATCTCTTGAAACAGACGTTCCAGTAATCTGGAAGAGATGCGTGAGGAGGAGGAGCAGGAATAGGAGGAGCAGCCAGACAGCCAGAGGAGACTGCAGGGGATAGTGAGAAGGTGCATTGAAAGCGTCCTTGAGGCAGCCCTGCAGCCAGAACCAGCACACGAAGTGTTCTGGATGCTGGACCTGTGGTGCCTCAATGGCAGTGGAAGGCACCGTCAGAGGCGGGCCTATGCACGCTGGCTCCGCGATGCAATGACTAGAAGGGCAGATTTTTCACCTAACCTATATGCTCCAGGTTCGGAGGAGGATGCATACACCCCACCATCCTTTTTTTCTAGTCCCTCCGAATCTGCTCCCACGAGGCCCATAAGTCAGGGTCCTGGCTCTTTGAGGGAGGAGAGCGATATGCACCCTCTCCCCACTCAAGAGCCACCCGCTAGGGCAGCACCTCCAACAGAGGACTCTGCTCCTCCTCTTCCTCCTCCTGTGGAAAGCCCCTGTCCCTCCCCCGTTGCTGGCCCTTCAGGGGTTGTGCCCGCACCTGCCCCCCCCCCCCCCACCCCCACACACACACACACACAGAATCAGGGGCTGAGAGCCAGCCACCACACGTGCCAGAAGATCATAGTCCTGCTGGTCAAGGGCAATACCAGGAGGGGTCTGGCCAGGGCAGTCCTCCGCCCAGAGGGGATGGGATTTTTCAGTCTGCAAGAGAAACATCAACCCTGTAAGGAGACACATTGTAAATAATGGGGGCTGTTAATGAGCGTCTCGCAGCGCGTAAAACTTGTGTAATGTAATCAGCCGTGTAAATACACCCTCAGGCCGGGCTCACTGCGATGGGGCGGATTCCACATGTAGATATCTGCAGCGGCAGACCAGAGATCCATCGTAAAAAAGGAATCACGAATGGTCGCAGAAGATCACAGATATCTCCAGCGGAAGACCTGCGATCCATCGTGAAAGGTAATTGTGAATGGTTGCAGAAGATCACAGATGCGTGCGGTTTTCAATACGGATTGTCCATTTGGAAGAGAGATCGCAGACATGGAAACGACACCAGAGAGGAGTAGCACATTCCATAGGTGAGGTTCCCTCCTTTTCTATGTATTCTGATACAGAGTTCCAAGCAATTACACCGCTTACACGCCATGTTTTTTGTGTTCCGGCAGCGGGATGCATCCACTGACTTCCATAGAGGCCGTCCGTGTGGAATCTGTGTTAAAATAGAGTATACTGCGATTTTTTCCCCCCTACGTTTGCGAAATACACAATTCGTAACCGCGAGTGTGCCTGCGTTTTACCACATATCCTCCGTGCGGACGGCGATTACGAAATGCGCAATTGAAATCCTGCCCTGTGAGGCCAGCCTGGGGGTCCGTCTATACGGGTCGGGTGTGCTGGGGGTCCGTCTATACGGGTCGGGTCTGCTGGGGGTTTTGTACAAACATCTCACCAAAGGCGTTTGTGATGTTTTCCCGCTGCTGCAGATTTCTGGGGGATATCCTGTATATCCCGCCCTGTATGGTCGCTGCCTGAGGAGGGCGCCATTCTGCAGTTCTTACACGCTCTGCTATAATGTCCGTCTCTATAGCGGCAGTTAGCTGCAGTACTTGGGTACTGCGGTGCGCTGACATCTCCTCCTACGGCCGCTGCTCTCTGTACAGGACATTACATGGATGTCAGCGGTGATTATACAGTAAATGGCGTCTCCAGCGATGAATATATCTCCGTGGTGACGGCGGTGTCCGTCCGGCTCTGGTCACACCGCTGTCAGGCTTCTGTCCTCACAGATACGTCACATTCATCATCATTCCCCTTTATCATCGGTCACATATCGCTTGTTGTCGCCGGATGGAACCGCGGAGCTCGCCGCGCCATTCTGTCCTCCACAGAGCAATGAGAAGCTGATGAGGAGAGCGACACAATGGTGGACAGAGGCGTTATTATTACACATCACCATGGTGATCACAGCGGCCCCCACAGACCCAGCAGACCTCCCTGCCCGGCTTACTCCTCATTATCAGCTCCTCACACCCCACAGACCCAGCAGACCTCCCTGCCCGGCTTACTCCTCATTATCAGCTCCTCACACCCCACAGACCCAGCAGACCTCCCTGCCCGGCTTACTCCTCATTATCAGCTCCTCACACCCCACAGACCCAGCAGACCTCCCTGCCCGGCTTACTCCTCATTATCAGCTCCTCACACCCCACAGACCCAGCAGACCTCCCTGCCCGGCTTACTCCTCATTATCAGCTCCTCACACCCCACAGACCCAGCAGACCTCCCTGCCCGGCTTACTCCTCATTATCAGCTCCTCACACTTCTCTAGAAATCTTCATTATTTCTGGAAAATCCCAACATCTTACTTTCACTTTCTCCGCCGTCTAACCTCTCCGGCCTCACTCTGCCCGGCAACTGATGACCAGCCGCAGATTTATTTTACTATTGGTGGAGAGGGTACCTTCCGTCCAATCAGAACTGAGCTCCGCCTCCAGTCTGCGGAGTCACTGACTGACGGCTCCAGGTGTTTGTAGGAAGTTCTTTATGTTCCCGTCACTCGGGGTCTCCAATGTATCAGGATGAGGAAGATGTTCCCCCTCATTGTGCTTCTCCTTCACTTATCTGCAGTATATTCTGGTGAGTATGGAGGGGGATCAGTTATTATATCACTTATCTGCAGTGTATTCTGTGTAGTATGTACGGGATCTGTTATTATATCACTTATCTGCAGTGTTTCTGGTCAGTATGGAGGGGGATCAGTTATTATATCACTTATTTGCAGTGTATTCTGGGGAGTATGGAGGGGATCAGTTATTATATCACTTATCTGCAGTGTATTCTGGGTAGGAAGGAGGGGATCAGTTATTATATCACTTATCTGCAGTGTATTCTGGTGAGTATGGAGGGGGTCAGTTATTATATCACTTATCTGCAGTGTATTCTGGGAAGCATGGAGGGGGTCAGTTATTATATCACTTATCTGCGGTGTATTCTGGGAAGCATGGAGGGGGTCAGTTATTATATCACTTATCTGCGGTGTATTCTGGGGAGTATGGAGGGGGTCAGTTATTATATCACTTATCTGCGGTGTATTCTGGGGAGTATGGAGGGGGTCAGTTATTATATCACTTATCTGCGGTGTATTCTGGGGAGTATGGAGGGGGTCAGTTATTATATCACTTATCTGCGGTGTATTCTGGGTAGTATGGAGGATTATATGTTATATTAGATGAGTATTATTTCTCTGGTATGTTGTGATGTCACTGTAGTCTATATATTGATATCATGTAATCTATAAAACGGCAGGAGGTAATTTGCACCCTAGAAGAAATGCAGCTCTTTACTATGAACTCTGCGTTTGTTCTTCTGTCGCTAGAGATGATGCAATCACCGTGTGACCGTATGGCGGTGTCAGGGCTCAGTCACACGGGCGTTTCTCCGCATGTAAAAAAGATCGCACTAGATAGAACCAATGCTCTTCAATGTGAGCGGTCACGTGTGCGAATTTTACATGCGGAAAACGCCTGCAGCCGAAATTATAGGACACATCAATTCGCAGAACGCATGTAAGTGCGGCAAACCGGTGTTTTGGGTATGTGAAACCCCTGGATGCGACAGCATTCAGGGGTTTCAGCTTGCGCTCAATGGGGCCGGCGGCAGCAGCACCGACCCCATTGAGAACATATAGTGAAGATCGTGATTCTCCGCCAGAGCTGTCACAGCTGTCACAGAGGAGCGCGATGTTTTCCCAATAAATTCAATGGAGCCGGCAATACAGCCGGCTCCATTGAAAGCAATGGGCTGCCGGCCAGCTCTTCACTAATTTTCAGGGAAGGGCTTAAAATATAAGCCCTTCCTTGAAAACCATCCTAAAAATGTGTAAAAATTAAAAAAAAATCTATACTCACCTCTCTGCAGCTGCCGGGGCTCAGCCGCGTCCAGGAGTCTCTTCTCCTGCAATGCGATGAGAAGCTTTCAGCAGGTAGGGATTTAAAATTCCTGCCTGCTGAAAGGGCTGCCTCTGATTTGCTGAGCACTGTGACCAATCAGAGGCAGCTCTCAGCTATTGAATGACAGCTGAGAGCTGCCTCTGATTGGTCTCTGCCCTCAGCCAATCAGAGGCAGCACTCACCCATTCATGAATTCATGACAATGTTGTCACAGTGTTCAGTGACAAAGGGACTCCCCGCAGAGATGAAGAAATCCTCTGCTACAGCTGTAGCAGAGGAGAGCAATGTCCTCTGTATGTCAACGGGGTCGCCACAGCTGCAGCTGGCCCCATTGAGCGCAAGTGAAACCCCTGGATGTGACAGCATCCAGGGGTGTCACAGCCACAGCAGGGAATAGTGGGCAGCGCTCTTTTTGAGCAGATAAACGCTGTTGGGTGCATCAGTTATGCACACAAAAATTTGTGTGTCAAAACCGCCCCTGTGACTGAGCCCTTACTGCGCTACATGTAAATATTTGGAAAACACTGTGGGAGATTTACTGAGGAAAGGGAGGGAAAAAAATAGAGCACATGACGTGCGCCAAATATATTATATATTACAGAACATAGAAAATAGGGGAGCAGCTAGGAGTCATAAAATGTGCTAAATTTATTAAAGACGTGTGTCAGTTTGTGGTGCGAGTTATTGGTATATATGTACACCCGCTATAAGGGTGGCTGCACACAAGCATGTGCGTACATAGGTGCGCACCCCTGTACTCGCAAAAACACGTGTATGCAGTTCTGCACATTGTCTTCAATGAAGCCGCGGCTGCTGACGGCGGCTCCATTGAAGACAATGGTCCGCCGTCACCCCGTAATCCCGTAATTGTTTTTCAGGGAAGAGCTTTAAATATAAGCCCTTCCCTGAAAAACAAACATTTTAGTGTAAAAAAAAAAACTATAAAAATATACTTACCTGTCCACCGCTGCCGTGTTCCCCGCAGGGCTTAAGAACACCCCCGCTAGGAATAAAGAATTCCCTACTGCACCTATCACAGAAGTGATAGATGTGACAAAGGAATTCTTAATCCCTGCGTGGAATTAAGAATTCCCTACCACAGCCGTCACAGATGACAGCTGCGGTAGCGGATTCAGCTGCTGGCACCCAGTAATTGTTTTTCAGGGAAGGGTTTAAGTATATGCCCTTCCCTAAAAAATAATGCAAATTAGTGTTAAAAAAAAAAATACTCACTTTCCTTCAGCTGCCGGGGCTCAGCCACGTCCTCTCTGCGCTGTCCCCAATTCTTCAATGCTGTTCTTTGAGCAGGCGGGGATTTAGAGAATGCATTGGGGCTAATAGACGTGTGTTTTTGTGCGCGTGTATGCACGTGCAAAAA